>NC_092042.1:68741965-69041965 GCF_003086295.3 Arachis hypogaea
TTAATACTCGAGGTACAGCAGAGCTCCACACCTTAATCTATGGTGTGTAGAAACTCCACCGTTGAAAATACATAAGAACAAGGTCTAGGCATGGCCGAATGGCCAGCCTCCCATGATCTAAGACTAGATGTCAAAGATGATCTAGAGATCTCAGTGATCAAAGATCTAATACATAGTAAAAGGTCCGATATATAGAAAACTAGTAGCCTAGGGTGTACAGAGATGAGTAAATGACATAAAAATCCACTTCCGGGCCCACTTGGTGTGTGCTTGGGCTGAGCAATGAAGCATTTTCGTGTAGAGACTCTTCCTGGAGTTAAACACCAGCTTTTATGCCAGTTTGGGCGTTTAACTCCCATTTTGGTGCCAGTTCCGGCGTTTAACGCTGGAATTTCTGAGGGTGACTTTGAACGCCGGTTTGGCCATCAAATCTTGGACAAAGTATAACTATCATATATTCTGGAAAGCCCAGGATGTCTACTTTCCAACGCCGTTGAGAGCGCGCCAATTGGGCTTCTGTAGCTCCAGAAAATCCACTTCGAGTGCAGGGAGGTCAGAATCCAACAGCATCTGCAGTCCTTTTTAGTCTCTGAATCAGATTTTTGCTCAGGTCCCTCAATTTCAGCCAGAAAATACCTGAAATCATAGAAAAACACACAAACTCATAGTAAAGTCCAGAAGAGTGAATTTTAACTAAAAACTAATAAAAATATACTAAAAACTAACTAGATCATACCAAAAACATACTAAAAACAATGCCAAAAAGCATACAAATTATCCGTCATCAGGTGCGTACAAGATGATAGATATGGTGGACCCCTTGTAGTACCAACAAGCCACATATGCCTATGAACCCTCCTCAATATAACTTTGAACCGCCACACTCACAAGCTCCTTTCCACCATTCACTTCCATATGACCCTGACCTTATCCACCATACCAATCTCCTTATGAGCATATGAACCATACATGGAACCACTCCAATTCCAACCTAATTACTCTCATGGACCACCACCTCCATATACACCTTGTCCATATCCATCCATCCAAGAGCCATATGATCCTAATCATGCAATCCGAGTACAACAAGAATCAAAGGATCGTCTCAACAAAATAGTGGATCAATTTCATGCAACTCTTCATCAACTGGAGCAAGCAATAAACCGATTAGCTTCCCAACGTTTGGACACTCAAGGAACCCCTATGGCTTCATATGGAGAATCTAATGAAGAACGTAGCAGGAAGGAGACACTAGAAAATTTGGTGGACAATGAGTAGGCATGATTTTGTATTGGAACAATTGGAAGAAGCTATGCTTGCTAGAAAAGAGGTGGAAGTAGTTGAAGATCTAGGAGATGCTGAACCTCCATGGAAATCCAGAATTGTAGAGTATTCCTCCAATAAGATCGAAATTGATGTTGAGGAGAGTGGTGCACAACCTCCAAGGCATGTTCCTTATGAAGAATTGGACGAAATAAATCAAGAGGTAAGTTCTCTTGGTGATGATGAGCATGAATCAAGCCATCCTAGTGATGAACTCGCATCCGCGATTGAACCCCTTGAGTTTAAAGAACCTTCTCCAAGTAAATCTGAAAATGATGTGGAGGTAGACTTTTCTCAACCTTCAACTTATGACTTGCGTGATGGGAAAGAATTAGAAGAATTTGATGAGGTTGCAGTTGGAGTTGAAGATGCTTGCAAAAAGGTAGAAGTTGTCAAGGAGGAGCTCAAGGGAATGGAGCTGGAAATCACCTTGCCAAAGTTGTTGGAGGCCTCTCCCCCAAAGCCATCACCATCCATTCCTTCATTCAAGTGGGTAAATCTTTCATCTCTAAGCTTAATTAGCCCACTTGAATATGCTTTGCTTGAGACGGATGGGCAACTTAGAGCTCTTTGTGGCTATAAGAGTAAGAGGGAGATGGTTAGTGGTAAAAGTTATCCTGCAAGGTTCAATATGGTTGCACGCTCCAAGTTGAAGTGCAAAGATTGGTGTAGAGCTCAATTGAACGGGTCTAGGATGTTGTTTGGCCGCTTCTGTGAAAATTCAGACTGCTTGCCACTCGGATGGAACAATATTGCTTAAGAAGACGGGTGCAAAAGCAAGGTTTGGGACCCTAGAATTCATTCCAACAATCAATACTTTTGGGGCCTTGTCACTTGCTTATACTTGCTTGAAGGCTTTCTGTGCCTAGTTTGGGATCCCGGAGGCTATTGAAAGTACAAACATTGGTGGGGATTCCTGGATCAGTTCAAGCACAAGCCACCATGACAAGGAGCTCCCCAAATGTCCAACTTAAGGACTTTAACAAAAAGTGCTAGGTGGGAGACAACCCACCATGGTATAATCATCCCTTTTCATTCCTAGTTTTATTTTATTTTGTTTTCCACAGTATTCATTCATAATTATTGATGAGCGGATAATTTATACGCTTTTTGGCATTGTCTTTAGTATGTTTTTAGTATGTTTTAGTTAGTTTTTAGTATATTTTTATTAGTTTTTAGTTAAAATTCAATTTTCTGGACTTTACTATGAGTTTGTGTGTTTTTCTGTGATTTCAGGTATTTTCTGGCTGAAATTGAGGGACTTGAGCAAAAATCTGATTCATAGACTAAAAAGGACTGCAGATGCTGTTGGATTCTGACCTCCCTGCACTCGAAGTGGATTTTCTGGAGTTACAGAAGCCCAATTGGCGCGCTCTCAACGGCGTTGGAAAGTAGACATCCTGGGCTTTCTAGCAATGTATAATAGTCTATACTTTGTCCGAGATTTGATGGCCCAAACCGGCGTTCCAAATCAGCTCAAAACTGCCCGGCGTTAAACGCCGGAACTGGCACAAGAATGGGAGTTAAACGCCCAAACTGGCACAAAAGCTGGCGTTTAACTCCAAGAGAAGTCTCTACACGAAAATGCTCCAATGCTCAGCCCAAGCACACACCAAGTGGGCCCGGAAGTGGATTTTATTGTCATTTACTCATCTCTGTAAACCCTAGGCTACTAGTTCTCTATATATAGGACCTTTTACTATTGTATTATCATCTTTGGATCTTTGGATCTTTGGATCATTTTAGATCTTTTGATCATCTTTGGACATCTAGTTCTTAGATCATTGGGAGGCTGGCCTCACGGCCATGCCTAGACCTTGTTCTTATGTATTTTCAACGGTGGAGTTTCTACACACCATAGATTAAGGTGTGGAGCTCTGCTGTACCTCGAGTATTAATGCAATTACTATTGTTCTTCTATTCAATTCAACTTGTTCTTGTTCTAAGATATCACTTGTTCTTCAACTTGATGAATGTGATGATCCGTGACACTCATCATCATTCTCACCTATGAACGTGTGCCTGACAACCACCTCCGTTCTACCTTAGATTGAGTGGATATCTCTTGGATCCCTTAATCGGAATCTTCGTGGTATAAGCTAGAATTGATGGCGGCATTTAAGAGAATCTGGAAGGTCTAAACCTTGTCTGTGGTATTCTGAGTAGGATTCAATGATTGAATGACTGTGACGAGCTTCAAACTCCTAAAGGCTGGGCGTTAGTGACAGACGCAAAAGAATCACTGGATTCTATTCCAACCTGATTGAGAACCGACAGATGCTTAGCCGTGCCGTGACAGGGTGCGTTGAACATTTTCACTGAGAGGATGGGAGGTAGCCACTGACAACGGTGAAACCCTACATACAGCTTGCCATGGAAAGGAGTAAGAAGGATTGGATGAAGACAGTAGGAAAGTAGAGAGACGGAAGGGACAAAGCATCTCCATACGCTTATCTGAAATTCCCACCAATGAATTGCATAAGTATCTCTATCTTTATCTTTATGTTTTATTCATCATCCATAACCATTTGAGTTTGCCTGACTAAGATTTACAAGGTGACCATAGCTTGCTTCATACCAACAATCTCTGTGGGATCGACCCTTACTCGCGTAAGGTTTATTACTTGGACGACCCAGTACACTTGCTGGTTAGTTGTGCGAAGTTGTGATAAAGAGTTGGGATTACAATTGTGCGTACCATGTTGATGGCGCCATTGATGATCACAATTTCGTGCACCAAGTTTTTGGCGCCGTTGCCGGGGATTGTTTGAGTTTGGACAACTGACGGCTCATCTTGTTGCTTAGATTAGGTATTTATCTTTAGAGTTCTTAAGAATGAATTCTAGTGTTTCAAGGTGATGTTCTCATCATCCCCAAAGCTGATTGATTCTCATCAATTTAGCTCTTGAATGCAATGTCCTGCTGAAGCTTGGCTAGCCATGTCTAAATCCTTTAGACTGAAGTTTTAGACTAATATTGCATGATTCCTGGAATTCTCATTAAGAATTTTGATATCTTTATTTTCTTTTCCACTTAATTTTCGAAAAATCCAAAAAAATTACAAAATCATAAAAATAAAAAATATTTCTTGTTTGAGTCTAGTCTCATTTTAAGTTTGGTGTCAATTGCATGTCTCTGTTCTTATTGCATTTCTCATGTGTCTTCAGTGATCTTCAAGTTGTTCTTGATGATTTACTTGCTCTGATCTTTAAATTCTCTTGTTTTGTGTGTTTTGTTGTTTCTCATATGCATTCTCAATTTGTTAGTGTCAGTAGTATACAAACTTCTAAGTTTGGTGTCTTGCATGCATTGTTTATTCGATTTTAGTTGCATTTTGATTTTTCCTCATCATTAAAAATCCAAAAAAATTTTTAATTTGTGTCTTTTCAAGTCAATAATACAGAGAATTGAAGATTCAGAATATACAGCAGAGGAATTATACAGAAAAAGTTGGGCGTTCAAAACGCCCAGTAAAGAAGGCAAACTGGCGTTTAAATGCCAGCCAGGGTGCCTGGTTGGGCGTTTAACGCCCAAAAGGGGTGAGTTTTGGGCGTTAAACGCCAGAATGTGCACCATTCTGGGCGTTTAACGCCAGGATGGCACAAGAGGGAAGATTTTGTTTTTAATGCCAATTTTTTTCAAGTTTCCAAAATTTTTCAAAATCAAATCTTTTTCAAATCATATCTTTTCAATCATATGTTTTCAAAATCAATTTCTTTCCATTTTCAAAAATACTTGCTAACAATTAATGATTTGATTCAACATTTCAAGTATGTTGCCTTTTCTGTTGAGAAAGGTTTAATGTTTGAATCATATCTTTTCTTGTTAGCCAAGTCATTAATTTTCAAAATCAAATCTTTTTAAATTGTTTTTCAAATCATATCTTCTCAATCACATCTTTTTAAAACCATAACTTTTCAATCATATCTTCTTGATCACATCTTTTTCAAAATAGTTTTCAATCATACCTTTTTAATTTCTTATTTCAAAATCTTTTTCAAAAATCACTTGATTTCTTTTCCACTCTTAGTTTTCGAAAATCAATTAGTATTTTTTAAAATGTTTTTAAAATATTTTACTTAATTTTCGAAAATTACTTCCCCTCTTCTCACATCCTTCTATTTATGGACTAACACTATTCCTCAATGAACAATTCGAACTCCATCTATCTTGATAATTTCGAATTCTTCTACTTCTGCCTTTTATTTTTCTTTTCCTCTGACACCTTAAGGAATCTCTATACTGTGACATAGAGGATTCCATATTTTTTGGTTTTCTTCTCTTTTATATGAGCAGGAGCAAAGACAAAAGCATTCTTGTTGAGGCTGACCCTGAACCTGAAAAGACCTTGAAGCGAAAGCTAAGAGAAGCTAAGGCACAACTCTCTCTGGAGGACCTAACAGAAATCTTCAAACAAGAAGACCCCATGGCAGCCGAAAACAACAACAATGCCAACAATGCAAGGAAGGTGCTGGGTGACTTTACTGCACCTACTCCCGACTTCTATGGGAGAAGCATCTCTATCCCTGCCATTGGAGCAAACAACTTTGAACTTAAGCCTCAATTAGTTTCTCTGATGCAACAGAATTGCAAGTTCCATGGACTTCCATTGGAAGATCCTCATCAGTTTTTAGCTGAGTTCTTGCAAATCTGTGACACTGTCAAGACTAATGGGGTTGACCCTGAGGTCTACAGACTTATGCTATTCCCTTTTGCTGTAAGAGACAGAGCTAGGATATGGTTGGACTCACAACCTAAAGAAAGCCTGAACTCTCGGGAAAAGCTAGTCAATGCCTTCTTGGCAAAGTTCTTTCCACCTCAAAAATTGAGTAAGCTTAGAGTGGAAGTCCAAACCTTCAGACAGAAGGAAGGAGAATCCCTCTATGAAGCTTGGGAAAGATACAAACAATTAATCAGAAAGTGTCCTTCTGACATGCTTTCTGAATGGAGCATCATAGGTATTTTCTATGATGGTCTGTCTGAACTGTCCAAGATATCTTTGGATAGCTCTGCTGGAGGATCTCTTCATCTGAAGAAGACACCTGCAGAAGCTCAAGAGCACATTGAAATGGTTGCAAATAACCAATTCATGTACACTTTTGAAAGGAATCCTGTGAACAATGGGACAACTCAGAAGAAAGGAGTTCTTGAGATTAATACTCTGAATTCCATATTGGCTCAGAACAAGATATTGACTCAGCAAGTCAATTTGATTTCTCAAAGTCTGTCTGGAATGCAAAATGCACCAGGCAGTACTAAGGACACTTCATCTGAAGAAGAAGCTTATGATCCTGAGAACCCTTCAATGGAAGAGGTGAATTACATGGGAGAACCCTATGGAAACACCTATAATCCTTCATGGAGAAATCATCCAAATCTTTCATGGAAGGATCAACAGAGACCTCAACAAGGTTTCAACAATAATAATGGTGGAAGAATCAGGTTTAGCAATAGCAAGCCTTTTCCATCATCTTCTCAGCAACAGACAGAGAATTCTAAGCAGAACCACTCTGACTTAGCAACCATGGTCTCTGATCTAATCAAAACCACTCAAAGTTTCATGACTGAAACAAGGTCCTCCATTAGGAACTTGGAAGCACAAGTGGGACAGCTGAGCAAGAAAATTATTGAACTCCCTCCTAGTACTCTTCCAAGCAACACAGAAGAAAATCCAAAAGGAGAGTGCAAGGCCATCAACATGGCCGAATTTGGAGAGGAGGGAGAGGCAGTGAACGCCACTGAGGAAGATCTCAATGGACATCCACTGGCCTCTAATGAGTTCCCTAATGAGAAACCATGGGAGTTTGATGCTCCCACTGAGACCATAGAGATTCCATTGGATTTACTTCTGCCATTCATGAGCTCTGATGAGTATTCCTCCTCTGAAGAGGATGAGTATGTCACTAAAGAGCAAGTTGCAAAATACCTTGGAGCAATCATGAAGCTAAATGACAAGTTATTTGGTAATGAGACTTGGGAGGATGAAACCCCTTTGCTCACCAAAGAACTGGATGACTTGTCTAGGCAGAAATTACCTCAAAAGAGACAGGATCCTAGGAAGTTTTCAATACCTTGTACCATAGGCACCATGACCTTTAAGAAGGCTCTGTGTGACTTAGGGTCAAGTGTAAACCTCATGTCTCTCTCTGTAATGGAAAAGCTAGGGATCTTTGAGGTGCAAGCTACAAAAATCTCACTAGAGATGGCAGACAATTCAAGAAAACAAGCTTATGGACTTGTAGAGGATGTTCTGGTAAAAGTTGAAGACCATTACATCCCTACTGATTTCATAGTCCTAGAGACTGGAAAGTGCATGGATGAATCCATCATCCTTGGCAGACCCTTCCTAGCCACAGCAAAAGCTGTGATTGATGTGGACAGAAGAGAATTGATCATTCAAGTGAATGAAGAATCCTTAGTGTTTAAGGCTCAAGGATATCCCTCTGTCACCATGGAGAAGAAGCATGAAGAGTTTCTCTCAAAACAGAGTCAAAACAGAGTCCCCACAGTCAAACTCTAAGTTTGGTGTTGGGAGGCCACAACCAACTTCTAAGTTTGGTGTTGAACTCCCACATTCAAACTCTATGTTTGGTGTTGGGAGGTTCCAACATTGCTCTGAGTATCTGTGAGGCTCCATGAGAGCCCACTGTCAAGCTACTGACATTAAAGAAGCGCTTGTTGGGAGGCAACCCAATGTTATATTTATCTATATTTTCTTTGTTATTTTATGTTTTCTGTAGGTTGATGATCATGAGAAGTCACAAAATCAATTGAAAAAGAAAAAACAGAATGAAAAATAGAAAGAAAAATAGCACACCCTGGAGGAAGATCTTGCTGGCGTTTAAACGCCAGTAAGGGTAGCAATTGGGCGTTTAACGCCCAGTCTGGCACCATTCTGGGCGTTTAACGCCAGAAAGGGGCACCAGACTGGCGTTAAATGCCAGAGAAGGGCAAGAACTTGGCGTTAAACGCCAGAAATGGGCATCAGCCCGGCGTTTAACGCTAGAATTGGCACAAAGGGCATTTTTGCTCGCCACTTGGTGCAGGGATGAATTTTCCTTGACACCTCAGGATCTGTGGACCCCACAGGATCCTCACCTACCCCACCACTCTCTCTCTTCTTCTTCACCCATTCACCAATCACCTCAACACCTCTTCCCCAAAAACCCTTCACCTATCAAATCCCATCTTTCTCTTCACCACTCACATCCATCCTTCATAAAACCCCACCTACCTCACCATTCAAATTCAAACCACTTTCCCACCCTCCCATCGCCAAACCCTACCCCTCTCTTCACTCCTATATAAACCCATCTTCACTCCTTCATTTTCACACAACCTAAACACTACTTCTCCCCCTTTGGCCGAATCACAAAGCCATCTCTATCACCTTTATTTCTTCTTCTTCTACTCTCTTCCTTCTTCTTTTGCTCAAGGACGAGCAAACCTTTTAAGTTTGGTGTGGTAAAAGCATTGCTTTTTGTTTTTCCATAACCATTTATGGCATCCAAGGCCGGAAAAACCTCTAGAAAGAGGAAAGGGAAGGCAAAAGCCTCCTCCTCCGAGTCATGGGAGATGGAGAGATTCATCTCAAGGGTGCATCAAGACCACTTCTATGAAGTTGTGGCCTTGAAGAAGGTGATCCCCGAGGTCCCTTTCAAACTCAAAAAGAGTGAATATCCGGAGATCCAACATGAGATCCGAAGAAGAAGTTGGGAAGTTCTTACCAACCCCATTCAACAAGTCGAAATCTTAATGGTTCAAGAGTTCTATGCCAATGCATGGATCACCAAGAACCATGATCAAAGTGTGAACCCGGACCCAAAGAATTGGCTTACTATGGTTCAGGGGAAATACTTGGATTGTAGTCCGGAAAATGTAAGGCTAGCATTCAACTTGCCCATGATGCAAGGAGATGAACACCCTTACACTAGAAGGGTCAACTTTGATCAAAGGTTGGACCAAGTCCTCACAGTCATTTGTGAAGAGGGCGCCCAATGGAAGAGAGATTCAAGAGGAAAGCCGGTTCAATTGAGAAGGCACAAGCCTGTGGCTAGGGGATGGTTGGAGTTTATCCAACGCTCAATCATTCCCACTAGCAACCGGTCCGAAGTTACTATAGACCGGGCTATCATGATTCATAGCATCATGATTGGAGAAGAAATAGAAGTTCATGAGGTTATATCCCAAGAACTTTATAAGGTGGCGGACAAGTCCTCTACCTTGGCAAGGTTAGCCTTTCCTCATCTCATTTGTCACCTCTGTTATTCAGTTGGAGTTGACATAGAGGGAGACATCCCCATTGATGAGGACAAGCCCATTACTAAGAAGAGGATGGAGCAAACAAGAGACCCCTCTCATCATCAAATCCCTGAGATGCCTCAAGGGATGCACTTTCCTCCACAAAACTATTGGGAGCAACTAAACACCTCCCTAGGAGAATTGAGTTCCAACATGGGACAATTAAGGGTGGAGCACCAAGAACACTCCATCCTCCTCCATGAAATTAGAGAAGATCAAAGAATCATGAGAGAGGAGCAACAAAGACAAGGAAGAGACATTGAGGAGCTCAAGCACTCCATAAGATCTTCAAGAGGAAGAACAAGCCGCCATCACTAAGGTGGACCCGTTCTTTAATTTCCTTGTCTTTATTTTCTGTTTTTCGAAAAAAATCATGCTTATGTTTGTCTATGTTTGTGTCTTGTGATCATTAGTGTCTTAGTGTCTATGCCTTAAAGTTATGAATGTCCTATGAATCCATCACCTTTCTTGAATGAAAAATGTTCTTAATTGAAAAAGAGAAGAATTACATGAATTTTAAATTTTATAACAGATTAATTATTTTGATGTGGTGGCAATACTTTTGTTTTCTGAATGTATGCTTAAACAGTGCATATGTCTTTTGAATTTGTTGTTCATGAATGTTGGCTCTTGAAAGAATGATGAAAAAGGAGACATGTTACTGAGGATCTGAAAAATCATAAAAATGATTCTTGAAGCAAGAAAAAGCAGTTAATACCAAAAAAAGGGAGAAAAGAAAAACGAAAAAAAAAGAAAGAAAAAAAGAGAAAAACGAAAAAAAAAGAGAGAAAAGAAAAAAATAAAGTTGTGATCCAAGGCAAAAAGAGTGTGCTTAAGAACCCTGGACACCTCTAATTGGGGACTCTAGCAAAGCTGAGTCACAATCTGAAAATGTTTACCCAATTATGTGTCTGTGGCATGTATGTATCCGGTGGTAATACTGGAAGACAGAGTGCTTTGGGCCACGGCCAAGACTCAATAAGTAGATGTGTTCAAGAATCATCATACTTAACTAGGATAATCAATGACACTATCTGGATTCTGAGTTCCTAAAGAAGCCAATCATTCTGAATTTCAAATGATAGAGTGAGATGCCAAAACTGTTCAGAGGCAAAAAGCTAAAAGCCCCGCTCATCTAATTAATACTGATCTTCATAGATGTTTTTGGAATTCATTGCATATTCTCTTCTTTTTATCTTATTTGATTTTCAGTTGCTTGAGGACAAGCAACAATTTAAGTTTGGTGTTGTGATGAGCGGATAATTTATACGCTTTTTGGCATTGTCTTTAGTATGTTTTTAGTATGTTTTAGTTAGTTTTTAGTATATTTTTATTAGTTTTTAGTTAAAATTCACTTTTCTGGACTTTACTATGAGTTTGTGTGTTTTTCTGTGATTTCAGGTATTTTCTGGCTGAAATTGAGGGACTTGAGCAAAAATCTGATTCAGAGACTAAAAAGGACTGCAAATGTTGTTGGATTCTGACCTCCCTGCACTCGAAGTGGATTTTCTGGAGTTACAGAAGCCCAATTGGCGCGCTCTCAACGGCGTTGGAAATTAGACATCCTGGGCTTTCCAGCAATGTGTAATAGTCTATACTTTGTCCGAGATTTGATGGCCCAAACCGGCGTTCCAAATCAGCTCAAAACTGCCCGGCGTTAAACGCCGGAACTAGCACAAGAATGGGAGTTAAACGCCCAAACTGGCACAAAAGCTGGCGTTTAACTCCAAGAGAAGTCTCTACACGAAAATGCTCCAATGCTCAGCCCAAGCACACACCAAGTGGGCCCGGAAGTGGATTTTTATGTCATTTACTCATCTCTGTAAACCCTAGGCTACTAGTTCCCTATATATAGGACCTTTTACTATTGTATTATCATCTTTGGATCTTTGGATCTTTGGATCATTTTAGATCTTTTGATCATCTTTGGACATATAGTTCTTAGATCATTGGTAGGCTGGCCTCACGGCCATGCCTAGACCTTGTTCTTATGTATTTTCAACGGTGGAGTTTCTACACACCATAGATTAAGGTGTGGAGCTCTGCTGTACCTCGAGTATTAATGCAGTTACTATTGTTCTTCTATTCAATTCAACTTGTTCTTTTTCTAAGATATCACTTGTTCTTCAACTTGATGAATGTGATGATCCGTGACACTCATCATCATTCTCACCTATGAACGTGTGCCTGATAACCACCTCTGTTCTACCTTAGATTGAGTGGATATCTCTTGGATCCCTTAATAAGAATCTTCGTGGTATAAGCTAGAATTGATGGCGGCATTCAAGAGAATCCGGAAGGTCTAAACCTTGTCTGTGGTATTCTGAGTAGGATTCAATGATTGAATGACTGTGACGAGCTTCAAACTCCTGAAGGCTGGGCGTTAGTGACAGACGCAAAAGAATCACTGGATTCTATTCCAACCTGATTGAGAACCGACAGATGATTAGCCGTGCCGTGACAGGGTGCGTTGAACATTTTCACTGAGAGGATGGGAGGTAGCCACTGACAAAGGTGAAACCCTACATACAGCTTGCCATGGAAAGGAGTAAGAAGGATTGGATGAAGACAGTAGGAAAGCAGAGAGACGGAAGGGACAAAGCATCTCCATACGCTTATCTGAAATTCCCACCAATGAATTGCATAAGTATCTCTATCTTTATCTTTATGTTTTATTCATCATCCATAACCATTTGAGTTTGCCTGACTAAGATTTACAAGGTGACCATAGCTTGCTTCATACCAACAATCTCTGTGGGATCAACCCTTACTCGCGTAAGGTTTATTACTTGGACGACCCAGTACACTTGCTGGTTAGTTGTGCAAAGTTGTGATAAAGAGTTGGGATTACAATTGTGCGTACCATGTTGATGGCGCCATTGATGATCACAATTTCGTGCACCAATTATCTACATTCTGCATTCTGCATTTTGCATTCTGCATAATAAAAAAAATGGGGATCGACACGCCAGCGCCTAGTGCGTGTCTGCGTCCTTCGTGGATACGACATGAGTTAGATTGAACAGAGAGTGGCGCGGGAGCTGGGCAAGAAACATGCCTTAGGCACAGTGCCGCCCACGCGTACTGCACACGTGCGTGCCATTTCCATTTTTGGCGACCCACGCGTCCGCGCCCTTGGCGCGTCTGCGTGGATGGGAAAATTGGCGTAAAACCCTGTTTTGGCCGAAAGTTGGGCTGGCCTCATGCTGGATTCGCGCAAGAGGCACCGTCTCGATCACACGTCTGCGCACTGGACGCTTACGCGTCCCTTCACTTTTGCGCAACCCACGCATCCGCACGCAGTACGTGTGCGCATCGCATGCACTGCCCAATTCCGTCTTCTTACTTCTTTCTCCCTACCTCTTTCTTCTTCCTTTCTCACTTTCTTCTCCTCCCCTCTCATCCTTATTCCCCTTCTATTCTTCTATTTGTTACATTTGCATGTTCGCATTCATGGCATTTTAACTTCATTGTTTCTTCTCCCTTTCTTTTCTATACTTGTTGTTTTTACATTGGTGTTAAAATTCTCTTACTCAACTATTGCATATTTTTTGCACTATTTTGGGTGCGCCTTGACTTGTTTGCTATTTAGTTGACATGCCCTGTGCTTCTATTTATTTTCTCACTTACATGTTGTCGCGACCATGTAGTTGAGAACCTTATTTTATGGCATTAACCCACATATGTTTTATTTCTTTTCATATCTTTGCTTGTGGGTTCTCCCCCTTCCTTTTTCTCTTCTTTCAGGATGGCCACCAAGAGGGAAAAGGAAAGTTTCTAACTGGAGCAACAAACAAGTTTGCCGCACAATCTTTGAAGAAAAGCATCAGTTGGAGCCACCCGTCCACTTGTACATCTCTGCATGCACCGAGGATGGTACAAGTTAGAATTTTGTATAATTTACAGGGGCCAGTCGCTTGTAACGGGTTCATCTAAAACTAAAATACTGAATTACTAGAAATGACTATGTAAATTTGATTGCTATGCTTATGATTTCTCTATGTCAATAATGTTCTACCAGCCCAGATGGTAAGTTTCTTGTATTTTTATCGGCAAGACGTTCAATTGACTCTAGAGTCCACTCTGCTACAAATTCACTTCAGAGACTTGATTGGCATACTGACATGAAGCAATATAAATCTGCAATAGTTTATGATGTGGTAAGATTTCTATTATGATTATTTAACATGCAAGCATTGTTGTTGAGCTTTATCATTTTTGCTTGTATTAAGAATGAGCATTAGCTTTTTGGCTCCCATTTGGGAAATAAAAGCTCATCTATACCTTTTTGGCTACAAGATGACATGGCAGCAGATGAGACTTTACAGGTAGAGTCTATACTCTATACCTTGATTTTATGAAGTAATGCTTGTAATTGTGCTTCGGAAGTTAGTCTAATAAATTCCACTCACATTTCCAGCTACAAAGAAAAAATTGCTAATCTTTTACCGTCTTAGTCATTGTTATAGAACTAAAAATATTGGAACCATGTTTGATATAAGCTTCTTAATTTGTTGTCGCAACTTGTTATGTTTCTTACATATTTATTGGTAATTTCTTTGTAGGTGGAAGATTTCATCAAAGCCATATGTTAGGGACTTGGGTATCATGGGTGCTCAAAGTCCTACATCGAGTAGTATGGGATGCTTGATGTTGTATATAAGGAGAGTGGTTCTTCCCCCTTAACAGCTAGCTTTTTTAAGGTGTGGTTTTCCACTTTTCTTATATACTTAACAATGGTATCCAAAGCCGTTGTTGCAAAATCCAGCCTCTACGCGCAACTAACCAGCAAGTGCACTGGGTCGTCCAAGTAATACCTTACGTGAGTAAGGGTCGATCCCACGGAGATTATTGGTTTGAAGCAATCAATGTTTATTTTATTAATCTTAGTCAGGAGGCCAATAAAGTTATTTGGATTTAGTTGTAAGAAGTCAAAGTATTTAAAATTGTAAGTTAAAATAATAGAGAATAATAGCGTTACTTGTTGTGCAGTAATGGGGAATATGTTGGAGTTTTGGAGATGCTTTGTCCTCTGACTTCAACTCTTCCTTGAAATCCTTCAACACACGCAAGGCTCCTTCCATGGCAAGCTCTATGTAGGGTGTCACCGTTGTCAGTGGCTACTTCCCATCCTCTCAGTGAAAACGTTCCTATGCTCTGTCACAGCACGGCTAATCATCTGTCGGTTCTCAATCAGGTTGGAATAGAATCCATTGATTCTTTTGCGTCTGTCACTAACGCCCAGCCCTCAGGAGTTTGAAGCACGTCACAGTCATTCGATCCCGGAATCCTACTCGGAATACCACTGACAAGGTTTAGACTTTCCGGATTCTCATGAATGCCGCCATCGATCCGGCTTATACCACGAAGATTCTGATTAAGGAATCTAAGAGACATTCATTCAATCTGATGTAGAACGGAGGTGGTTGTCAGGCACACGTTCATGGATTGAGGAAGGTGATGAGTGTCATGGCTCATCACCTTCTTCACAATTAAGCGCGAATGAACATCTTAGATAAGAACAAGCGTGTTTGAATGGAAAACTAAGGAATTGTATTAAATCATCGAGACGCTGCAGAGCTCCTCACCCCCAACAATGGAGTTTAGAGACTCATGCCGTCACAAAGTATGTAATTCAGATTTGAAAATGTCATGAGGTACAAGATAAGTCTCTAAAAGTTGTTTAAATAGTAAACTAGTAACCTAGGTTTATAGAAAATGAATAAACTAAGATAATTGGTGCAGAAATCCACTTCTGGGGCCCACTTGGTGTGTTCTGGGGCTGAGACTAAAGCTATCCACGAGTTGAGGCCTTTCTTGGCGTTAAACTCCAGGTTATGACGTGTTTTGGGCGTTCAACTCCGGATCATGACGTTTTTCTGGCGTTTAACTCCAGACAGCAGCATGAACTTGGCGTTCAACGCCAAGTTACATCATCTATCTTCGCGCAAAGTATGAACTATTATATATTGCTGGAAAGCCCTAGATGTCTACTTTCCAACGCCGTTGAGAGCGCGCCAATTGGACTCCTTTAGCTCCAGAAAATCCATTTCGAGTGCAGGGAGGTCAGGATCCAACAGCATCAGCAGTCCTTTTTCAGCCTAAGTCAGATTTTTTGCTCAACTCCCTCAATTTCAGCCAGAAAATACCTGAAATCACAGAAAAATACACACACTCATAGTAAAGTCCAGAAATATGATTTTTGCCTAAAAACTAATATTATTCTACTAAAAACTAACTGAAACATGCTAAAATCTACATGAAATTACTCCCAAAAAGCGTATAAAATATCCGCTCATCACAACACCAAACTTAAACTGTTGCTTGTCCTCAAGCAACTAGATGAATAAAATAGGTTCTAACAGAAATTAAGAAGTAATAATATTTTAGAGTTTTAAATGAAGCTCAGATTCTTATTAGATGAGCGGGGCTTGTAGCTTTTTGTTTCTGAACAGTTTTGGCATCTCCCTGTATCTTTTGAATTTCAGAATGATTGGCATCCTTAGGAACTCAGAACTCAGATAGTATTATTGACTCTCCTAGTGTAGTATGTTGATTCTTGAACACAGTTATTTTATGAGTCTTGGCTGTGGCCCTAAGCACTTTGTTTTCCAGTATTACCACCAGATACATAAATGCCACAGACACATGACTAGGTGAACCTTTTCAGATTGTGACTTAGCTTTGCTAAAGTCCCCAGTCAGAGGTATCCAGAGCTCTTAAGCACACTCTGTTTGCCTTGGATCACGACTTTAACCACTCAGTCTCAAGTTTGTAACTTGAACCTGCATGCCACAAGCACATGGTTAGGGACAGCTTGGTTTAGCCGCTTAGGCCTGGATTTTATTTCCTTGGGCCCTCCTATCCATTGATGTTCAAAGCCTTGGATCCTTTTTACTCTTACTTAGTGCTCATGGCTTCTTCTCTCTCTTTTTTTTTTGACTGCTTTTTCTTGCTTCAAGAATCAATTTCATGATTTTTCAGATCATCAATAATATTTTTCGTGTTCCTCATCCTTTCAGGAGCCAATATTCATCAAATTCAAAGTACATATTATGCACTGTTCAAGCATTCATTCAGAGAACAAAAAGTATTGCCACCACATATAATTAATTATAATTTTTATTATTAAGAACTCGAAAAATATAGATTACTTCTTTATTCTAAAAAATCTACTACTTTATTCATGCCTGATGATGATGAGAAAAATAAATTATAGCTTAATTGGACATAAAATCAAAATAGACATACTAATTACTACTAAATATCTCCTAAGGTGAATTTCTATAATAATACTATTACTAAGCTAAAGCAAAAATTGGAACTCAGCAACCTGTTGTTTTGAGGAGTAGATGTTCCTCTAATCTGTGGGGTGTTGTTCAAGGACTAATTTTTGGCGCTTCAGCTCCCTTAGATCACGCCCTTGCTCTTCCTGTTCCTTGAGCAGTTTGCAAAGCATGCTACTTTGATTATTCTATTCTTCCTTTATTTGATCCATAGCTTCTTGCAATCTGGAAATAGAAGCCTCAAGATGTTCCCAATATTCGAATTGGGGCAGTTCTGGGAGGGCTTCTTGTGCTCTCCTCTTGGTTGAATCATCTTGTTGCTGTTGTCTGACCATTGATGTTCCAGTAATGGGCTTTTCAATTAGGATATATTCAGTTATTCCCATCTTTACTCCAGCATCTTTGCAAAGCATAGAAATTAGGCTTGGATAAGCCAATTTGGCGTCCTTAGAATTCCTGTTTGCTATTTTATAGAGCTCACAGGAGATCAGCTGATGGACTTCCACTTCTTTTCCCAACATGATGCAGTGAATCATTACTGCTCTTTTAATAGTGACTTCAGAACGGTTGCTGGTGGGCAATATGGAACGCCCTACGAAATCCAGCCAACCTCTGGCTACTGGTTTCAGATCTTCCCTTTTGAGTTGAACTGGGATGCCAGTCGTGCTGGTGGTCCACTTGGCTCCAGGGATGCATATGTCTTCCAGAACCTTGTCCAGCCCTTTATTGACCCTCATCATTCTCCTGTTAAAGGAGTCTGGGTCATCTTTCAGTTGGGGAAGCTTAAATATCTCCCTGATCTTGTCAGAATTGGTATGAATGATCTTTCCTCTGACTACAGTCCGATGGTCAAAGAGAGCAGCTCCAATGATTCTTTGCCTTTCTGTCTGCCATAGATTAGCATAAAATTCCTGAACCATGTTCTTCCCCACTTTCGTTTCAGGATTGGCCAGAATTTCCCAATTCCTGTTTCGAATTTGCTCTTGGATCTCCGGATATTCATCTTCTTTCAGATCAAATCTGACTTCCGGGATCACGGATCTGTGACTCATTATCTTGTAGTAATGGTCTGAATGTTCTTTAGTTAAGAACTTCCCTTGATTCCAAAGTGGCTTTGGAGTGCTTTCTTTCTTGCCTCTTGGGTTGGGTTGTTTTCCTTTAGGAGCCATGATCTTTAGTGGGTATGTTTTTGTGATCACGGATAAAACACACCAAACTTAGAGCTTTGCTTGTCCTCAAGCAAAAGAGAAGAAAGAAGAGGGATAGGAGGAGAGCAAGAGTTGGATGGTGATGGTGAGGAGGGTGCCGAAAACAGTATATAGGGAGGGGGAGGGTGGGAAATTTTTCGAAAATAAGAAGGAGATAAGGTAGAAGATATGATTTATAAAAGATAGATATGATAAGAAAAGATATAGTTTTAAAAAGAGAAAGATATAAATCATAATTTAAAAGATAAATTTGAAATTTTTAATTTTGAAAAAGATTTAAAAAAAAGATAATTGAGTTTTGAAAAATAAATTTAAAAGAGTTGGATTGGATTGGAAAACCATTTGGCTTTATGAATTAAGATATATTTAATATTTTTGAAACGTGGATTTTTAGAAATCAGGGTTTTTGGAAAACTAACTTTGATATGATTGATGACAATTTGGAACATGTTGATGCAAGAAATCATAAATTGAAACATGAAAAATTTGAAAAATTAGGATTAAAAACGAATTTGTTACCTTCTCCCACCATCCTGGCGTTAAACGCCCACATGGTGCATGTTTTGGGCGTTTAACGCCCACATGTTGCTTCTCCTGGGCGTTCAACGCCCATCTGGTGCTTCTTTCTGGCGTTGAACGCCAGGAGGTCCTTCATCACTGGGCGTTTTTCTGAACGCCCAGGATGCTAGCAGACTGGCGTTAAACGCCCAGAAGGTGCATCTTTCTGGCGTTTAACGCCCAGAAGATGCTCCTTTCTGGCGTTTAACGCCCAGATGGCTACCCTTACTGGCGTTAAACGCCCAGTGGGTGCTTCTTTTGGGCGTTCAGCGCCCAAAGTATTTCTTACTGGCTTTTTCACGCCAGTGAGCTTCCAAATTTCCCTGTAACTCTGTGACTTCAACCAATTGCTATTTCACCTTTGAAGATACTTGGACTCAACCTGTAAAGAAAAGAAAATTTATTTAATTAGTAAATGAACTTTGTAAATGGCTGGGTTGCCTCCCAGCAAGCGCTTCTTTAATGTCATTAGCTGGACTGTCACTGATCTTCAATGAAGTCTCAGTCTTGAGCATTCTTGCTCAAAATTGTCTTCAAGATAGTGTTTAACTCTTTGTCCATTAACAATGAACTTTTTGTTAGAGTCACTATCCTGAAGTTCTATGTATCCATATGGTGATACGCTTGTGATTACATATGGACCTCTCCACCGGGATTTTAATTTCCCAGGGAATAATTTGAGCCTAGAATTGAATAGCAGAACTTTCTGCCCTGGTTTAAAGACTCTGGATGACAATTTCTTATCATGCCATCTTTTTGCTTTCTCCTTGTAAATTTTTGCATTCTCAAAAGCATTGAGTCTAAATTCCTCTAGCTCATTTAACTGGAGCAATCGTTTTTCTCCAGCTAACTTGGCATCAAGGTTTAGGAATCTGGTTGCCCAGTAGGCCTTGTGTTCCAGTTCCACTGGCAAGTGACACGCCTTTCCATACACAAGCTGGTATGGAGAGGTCCCTATAGGGGTTTTGAATGCTGTTCTGTATGCCCACAGAGCATCATCCAAGCTTCTTGCCCAATCCTTTCTACGGTTGATTACAGTCCGTTCCAGGATTCTTTTAAGTTCTCTATTTGAGACTTCAGCTTGCCCATTAGTTTGTGGATGATATGGAGTAGCTACCCTGTGGTTGACTCCATAACGTACCAGAGCAGAGTAAAGCTGTTTATTACAGAAATGAGTGCCCCCATCACTGATTAATACTCTAGGGATACCAAATCTGCTGAAGATATGTTTCTGGAGGAATTTTAACACTGTTTTAGTGTCATTAGTGGGTGTTGCAATAGCCTCCACCCATTTGGATACATAATCCACTGCCACCAGAATATAAGTGTTTGAGTATGATGGTGGGAAAGGTCCCATGAAGTCAATGCCCCATACATCAAACAACTTAATCTCCAAGATTCCTTGTTGAGGCATGGCATAACTGTGAGGTAGGTTGCCTGATCTTTGGCAACTGTCACAATTAAGCACAAATGCTCGGGAATCTTTATAGAGAGTAGGCCAGTAGAAGCCACTTTGGAGGACTCTTGTGGCTGTTCGCTCACTTCCAAAATGTCCTCCATACTGTGATCCATGGCAATGCCAGAGGATCTTCTGTGCTTCCTCTTTAGGCACACATCTACGGATTACTCCGTCTGCACATCTCTTGAAGAGATATGGTTCATCCCAAAGATAGTACTTTGCATCTGTGATTAATTTCTTTGGTTGCACCCTACTGTACTCTTTGGGTATGAATCTCACTGCCTTGTAGTTTGCAATGTCTGCAAACCATGGCACTTCCTGGATGGCAAACAGTTGCTCATCCGAAAAGGTTTCAGAGATCTCAGTGAGAGGGAGGGACGCCCCTTCCACTGGTTCTATTCGGGACAGGTGATCTGCTACTTGATTCTCTGTCCCTTTTCTGTCTCTTATTTCTATATCAAACTCTTGCAGAAGCAACACCCATCTGATGAGTCTGGGTTTTGAATCCTGCTTTGTGAGTAGATATTTAAGAGCAGCATGATCAGTGTACACAATCACTTTTGATCCTACTAAATAGGATCTGAATTTGTCAATGGCGTAAACCACTGCAAGTAGCTCTTTTTCTGTGGTTGTGTAATTCTTCTGTGCATCATTTAAAACACGGCTGGCATAGTAAATGACGTGCAGAAGCTTGTCATGCCTTTGTCCCAACACTGCACCAATGGCATGGTCACTGGCATCACACATCAATTCAAATGGTAATGTCCAGTCTGGTGCAGAGATGATTGGTGCAGTGACCAATTTAGCTTTCAGAGTCTCAAATGCCTGCAGACACTCTTTATCAAAGATAAATGGCGTGTCAGCAGCTAGCAGATTGCTCAGAGGTTTGGCGATTTTTGAAAAATCCTTTATAAACCTCCTATAGAATCCTGCATGCCCCAGAAAGCTTCTGATTGCCTTAACATTAGCAGGTGGTGGTAATTTTTCAATTACTTCTACCTTAGCTTGATCCACCTCTATTCCCTTGTTCGAAATTTTGTGCCCAAGGACAATTCCTTCAGTCACCATAAAGTGACATTTTTCCCAATTTAAAACCAGGTTAGTCTCTTGGCATCTTTTCAGAACAAGTGCTAAATGGTTAAGGCAGGAGCTGAATGAGTCTCCAAAAACTGAAAAGTCATCCATGAAGACTTCCAGGAATTTTTCCACCATATCAGAGAAAATTGAGAGCATGCACCTCTGAAAGGTTGCAGGTGCATTGCACAGGCCAAATGGCATCCTTCTGTATGCAAATACTCCAGATGGGCATGTGAATGCCGTTTTCTCCTGATCCTGGGGATCTACTGCAATTTGATTATAACCTGAATATCCATCCAGGAAGCAGTAGTATTCATGACCTGCTAGTCTTTCTAGCATCTGGTCTATGAATGGTAAAGGAAAATGATCCTTTCTGGTGGCTGTATTGAGCCTTCTATAATCAATACACATACGCCACCCTGTAACTGTTCTTGTAGGAACCAGTTCATTTTTTTCATTATGAACCACTGTCATGCCACCTTTCTTAGGGACAACTTGGACAGGGCTCACCCAGGGGTTGTCAGAAATAGGATAAATAATCCCAGCCTCTAGTAATTTAGTGACCTCTTTCTGCACCACTTCTTTCATAGCTGGATTCAGTCGCCTTTGTGGTTGGACCACTGGTTTGGCGTCATCTTCCAGTAAGATCTTGTGCATACATCTTGCTGGGCTAATGCCCTTAAGATCACTAATGGACCACCCAAGAGCTGTCTTGTGTGTCCTTAGCACTTGAATTAGTGCTTCCTCTTCCTGTGGCTCTAAAGTAGAGCTTATAATTACAGGAAAGGTATCACCTTCTCCCAGAAATGCATATTTCAGGGATGGTGGTAATGGCTTGAGTTCGGGTTTTGGAGGTTTCTCCTCTTCTTGAGGGATTTTCAGAGGTTCTATTATCTTCTCTGATTCCTCCAAATCAGGCTGAACATCTTTAAAGATGTCCTCTAGTTCTGATTCGAGACTCTCAGCCATATTGACCTCTCTTACCAGAGAGTCAATAATATCAACACTCATGCAGTCATTTGGGGTGTCTGGATGTTGCATGGCTTTGACAACATTCAACTTAAACTCCTCCTCATTGACTCTCAAGGTTACTTCCCCTTTTTGGACATCAATGAGGGTTCGGCCAGTTGCTAGGAAAGGTCTTCCTAGAATGAGAGTTGCACTCTTGTGCTCCTCCATTTCCAGCACCACAAAGTCAGTAGGAAAGGCAAATGGCCCAACCTTGACTATCATGTCTTCAATCACGCCTGATGGGTATTTAATGGAGCCATCAGCAAGTTGAAGACATATCCTGGTTGGTTTGATTTCTTCAGTCAAACCAAGCTTTCTGATAGTAGATGCAGGTATTAGATTGATACTTGCCCCAAGATCACATAAAGCTTGCTTGGTACAAGTACCTTCTAATGTGCATGGTATCATAAAGCTTCCAAGATCTTTAAGCTTCTCAGGTAAGCTCTTCAGAATGACTGCACTGCATTCTTCAGTGAGGTAAACTTTTTCAGTTTCCCTCCAATCCTTCTTATGACTTAAGATCTCTTTCATGAACTTAGCATAAGAGGGTATTTGCTCAAGTGCTTCTGCAAACGGAATCTTTATTTCAAGAGTCCTGAGATAGTCTGCAAAGCGGGCAAATTGCTTATCCTGTTCCGCTTGGCAGAGTTTTTGAGGATAAGGCATTTTGGCTTTGTATTCCTCAACCTTAGTTGCTGCAGGTTTATTACTTACAGAAGTGGGTTGGGAAGCCTTTTTAGAAGGGTTGTTATCAGCACTTGTATGTGACTGATCACCCACTGGCATTTGAATGCCAGGGGTGGAAGCTGGAGTGGCGTTAGACGCCACTTCCTTATTGGTTACTGGCGTTTGAACGCCAGAACCATGTTCCCTTTAGGCGTTCAACGCCGGATTCATGCTTGTTTCTGGCGTTGAATGCCAGGAATGAGCATGGTCTGGGCGTTCAGCGCCAGCATCATTCCTCTCTGGGCTCTGATTGTCCTCAGAGGGATTTTGAGTAGACATCTGTTCATTTCTTGGCTTCTTGCTGCTTTGAAGTGAGGTATTTAACGTTTTCCCACTTCTTAATTGAACTGCTTGGCATTCTTCTGCTATTTGTTTTGACAGTTGCTTTTCTTTCTGCTTTAATTGCACTTCCATATTCCTGTTAGCCATTCTTGTTTTCTGTCATATTTCCTTGAATTCGGCTAGCTGCTGAGTTAGAAAGTCCAATTGTTGATTAATTTCATTAGCCTGATCCACCGGACTGAGTTCTGCAGTTACTGTTTTGGCTTCTTCTTTCATGGAAGATTCACTGCTTAGGTACAGATGCTGATTTCTGGCAACTGTATCAATGAGCTCTTGAGCTTCTTCAATTGTTTTTCTCATATGTATAGATCCACCAGCTGAGTGGTCTAGAGAAATCTGAGCTTTTTCTGTAAGCCTATAATAGAAGATGTCCAATTGCACCCACTCTGAAAACATTTCAGAGGGGCATTTTCTTAGCATCTCTCTGTATCTCTCCCAGGCATCATAAAGGGATTCATTATCTCCTTGTTTGAAGCCTTGGATGCTTAGCCTCAGCTGTGTCATCCGTTTTGGAGGGAAATAGTGATTTAGGAATTTTTCTGACAGCTGTTTCCATGTTTTTATGCTGTTCTTAGGCTGGTTATTTAACCACCTCTTAGCTTGGTCTTTTACAGCAAATGGAAACAGTAATAATCTGTAGACATCCTGATCTACTTCCTTATCATGTACTGTATCAGCAATTTGCAGAAATTGTGCCAGAAATTCTGTAGGTTCTTCATGTGGAAGACCAGAATACTGGCAGTTTTGCTGCACCATGATAATGAGCTGAGGATTCAGCTCAAAGCTACTAACTCCAATGGAGGGTATACAGATACTACTCCCATATGAAGCAGTAGTGGGGTTAGCATATGACCCCAGAGTCCTCTTGGACTGTTCATTCCTACTTGTTTCCATACTGGATTACAAGAGATAATTTATATGTTGATTTAAAAAATGGAATAAGTAAAAACAAAATATATAAAAAGAAGTAAAAAATATTTTTTTTTCCGAAAAAAATTGAAATTAAAATCTAAAATTTTATGTATAAAAAATTTCGAAAAAGTAGTTCAAGATTAGTTAGAAAATATAAAATTTTTTTGAATTTTGAATTTTATGATGAAAGAGAAAAACACACAAAAGACACAAGACTTAAAATTTTTAGATCTAGTGCTCCTTATTTTCGAAAATTTTTTGAGGGAAAACACCAAGGAACACCAAACTTAAAAATTTTAAGATCAAGACACAAGAAAACTCAAGAATACCTTGAAAGTTCACAAGAACACCAAGAACAAAAGAAAGAACACCAAACTTAAAATTTTTAGAAAACCAAGACAAATTTTCGAAAATTATATCAAAATTAACAAGAAAACACCAAACTTAAAATTTGGTACAAGATTTAATCCAAGAAAAATTATTTTTGAAAAAGGTTCCAAAGGATATACCCAATTATTAAGAACAACTACTAAAGCTCCAGCAAAATGGGCAGCAACTTCAGAGTTAATTCTAAAAATGGATATAAGTAAAAAAAAAATTTTTTTTTGAAAGTTACTGTTTGAAAAAGCACAAGAGAGACAAGAAAAGACACAAAACAAGAAAAACTAAAGATCAATCAATAAAATTGGACAAGAACAACTTGAAGATCAAGGAAGAACCAAGAACACTAACACGAAAATTTTAAAGACAATATAAAATATGTAATTAACACCAAACTTAGAATAAGACACTAAATTCACGAAAAATCAACAATTAATTAAGAAAAATAATATTTTTGAAAAGAAACTATCCTATCAAAATTTAATGACTCTGTAACAACAAAAATAAATTATTCCTGATCTAAGAAATAAAATAAGCCTTCAATTGTTCAAACTCAATAATCCCCGGCAACGGCGCCAAAAACTTGGTGCACGAATTTGTGATTCGCGCAACTAACCAGCAAGTGCACTGGGTCGTCCAAGTAATACCTTACGTGAGTAAGGGTCGATCCCACGGAGATTATTGGTTTGAAGCAATCAATGTTTATTTTATTAATCTTAGTCAGGAGGCCAATAAAGTTATTTGGATTTAGTTGTAAGAAGTCAAAGTATTTAAAATTGTAAGTTAAAATAATAGAGAATAATAGCGTTACTTGTTGTGCAGTAATGGGGAATATGTTGGAGTTTTGGAGATGCTTTGTCCTCTGACTTCAACTCTTCCTTGAAATCCTTCAACACACGCAAGGCTCCTTCCATGGCAAGCTCTATGTAGGGTGTCACCGTTGTCAGTGGCTACTTCCCATCCTCTCAGTGAAAACGTTCCTATGCTCTGTCACAGCACGGCTAATCATCTGTCGGTTCTCAATCAGGTTGGAATAGAATCCATTGATTCTTTTGCGTCTGTCACTAACGCCCAGCCCTCAGGAGTTTGAAGCACGTCACAGTCATTCGATCCCGGAATCCTACTCGGAATACCACTGACAAGGTTTAGACTTTCCGGATTCTCATGAATGCCGCCATCGATCCGGCTTATACCACGAAGATTCTGATTAAGGAATCTAAGAGACATTCATTCAATCTGATGTAGAACGGAGGTGGTTGTCAGGCACACGTTCATGGATTGAGGAAGGTGATGAGTGTCACGGCTCATCACCTTCTTCACAATTAAGCGCGAATGAACATCTTAGATAAGAACAAGCGTGTTTGAATGGAAAACCAAGGAATTGTATTAAATCATCGAGACGCTGCAGAGCTCCTCACCCCCAACAATGGAGTTTAGAGACTCATGCCGTCACAAAGTATGTAATTCAGATCTGAAAATGTCATGAGGTACAAGATAAGTCTCTAAAAGTTGTTTAAATAGTAAACTAGTAACCTAGGTTTACAGAAAATGAATAAACTAAGATAATTGGTGCAGAAATCCACTTCTGGGGCCCACTTGGTGTGTGCTGGGGCTGAGACTAAAGCTATCCACGAGTTGAGGCCTTTCTTGGCGTTAAACTCCAGGTTATGACGTGTTTTGGGCGTTTAACTCCGGATCATGACGTTTTTCTGGCGTTTAACTCCAGACAGCAGCATGAACTTGGCGTTCAACGCCAAGTTACGTCGTCTATCTTCGTGCAAAGTATGGACTATTATATATTGCTGGAAAGCCCTGGATGTCTACTTTCCAACGCCGTTGAGAGCGCGCCAATTGGACTCCTGTAGCTCCAGAAAATCCATTTCGAGTGCAGGGAGGTCAGGATCCAACAGCATCAGCAGTCCTTTTTCAGCCTAAGTCAGATTTTTTGCTCTACTCCCTCAATTTCAGCCAGAAAATACCTGAAATCACAGAAAAATACACACACTCATAGTAAAGTCCAGAAATATGATTTTTGCCTAAAAACTAATATTATTCTACTAAAAACTAACTGAAACATGCTAAAATCTACATGAAATTACTCCCAAAAAACGTATAAAATATCCGCTCATCAGCTAACTTTTAGAATTCATCCTGATTTCCACAAAATTCAGAACCAAATAGAAACAATAATAGACAAGATTAAAAGATTATAATTCCAGAGATCTTTTCTCCAAATTTCAAGACTGGAGAGTACATTAGAATTAGGAAGCACAAGGTACTTGGTTGTGTAGGTTTTTGCATGTAATGTTTATAGATGTAGGTACATAAACTTTCATGGTTGAAATTTTGGAGATAGCGAATTCTAGTGTAACCAGTTTCAATATCTATATCAAAGGGTTTGGCACTAGCATTTGATTTTATTTATAGATCCTTGGTAAAATTAATATTTATGAAGAGGATTCTTCATAAATATTTGAAATTTAATGTTTTATTTTACAACGATTGTAACTAAAAAATTTTGGTTTACAATGATCTAATATTTTGTATAAATTTTATTTTTATATTTAAAAGTTTATTTGCATTAATTGTTTATTATTTTTTAAATAGAAAAAATAATTAAAAAAATATAGCTATTAAAATCGACAGCAGCGTTGTCGCTTTTTAAATTAAAAATAGACAAATAAAACAAATATAGACAAAGAATTTGTCAGTAATAAACAATTAAATCGACGACCATTGTGTCGATTTTATTGAATCAAATATTGACTAAAACACCGTCGATTTTATATGATAATATCGACGATAATGTTTTCGATTTTATTAAGCAGGTAAAATTCACAAACTCATATTATAGACGAAGATATTGTCAATTTTATTGAATCAAATATCGACAGAAATGTCGTCGATTTTAATAAGAAGGTAAAATTCTCAAACTCATATTATAGATATAAATATTGTCGATTTTATTAAATTATTATCGACGGCTAGGTAAGCCGTCGATTTTATTAGGATTTTGAAAAATCGACAAGGTTAATAGCGACCACCACCGCTGTCTATTTTGCCGTCGATTTTGAATATTATCGACGGCCTAGCCGTCGATTTTAACAATGTTTTTTGTAATAGTGAGAGTGGTTTTTATTAATTATGTTACACATTTGTAGAAAGCTTTAGAGTTTTCGTGATCATATTTTGTATAAATGAATATTTAGATTAGATATGATGGTAAAAAAATTTAAAAAATAAATAAATTAAGTACTAGAAATATCTAATAATAATATTTAAAAATATCTAGATTAGTATTTATTAGAAATATTTAAGATAAATTTTTAAAAAGAATAATCTAAAAATTATAATGTACTAATTTGTGAAGTCTATCTAGGTAAGTCATCGTAGAATTCATTATAATCAATTAAAAAACACATCAAATCTCAAATATCGTTGTATTCTCTTTTTAGTTTACCAATAATACAACTATTAATTATTGTTTTTCCAACTATTCATTTAAATTATTCTTTCATCAAAACTAACTCATCTACTCTTGTTATAACATTTAAGTCTATAATATACTAAAAAAACTTCAAATTATTATTATTTCATAAAATTAATATTATTTTTTTATCTTGTGTAAATTTGAGAAATTCTGTCAAAAACAATAATGATTTAGCAACAGTTTAACATGCTATGTGTTTTTTTTTTTTTTCTTGGCTGAAATGATAGTAGCAATGGATCGGAGGTATTATAGAAGATGAAAAAAAACGAGGTTGAAAATTATAGGAAAAAAAATTATAAATTTTTCATAACTTTTAATGGAAATCAATATAAATTTAATATTTAGATACTCTTGTTAAATACAACTCATCTTTATGCGGATGTAAAATGAGTTTAATTTTTTCATAGATAATTTTATCGATATCTTCATCCTTTATTAGTAGCAATATTCAAAATTATTACATAGCCAAACCTAAAAATGAAGTAACTTCGTGATGACATAAGGCTTTATAAAGATTCGCTTGGTACTGTATGTAGTTATTTAATGCAAGAATTGAGCTAAAGCGTTCTTCACGACGTAGTTTGCAATGATGCTGTTTGTCCTCTCAGTTGGATGAAAAGAGTCCCAAAACACAAATTTAGAAGCATCCATGCAACTGAAGCTACTTGCCCTGCTGCATGCATATCCCATCTCAAACATTCCAGTAGCACAACATGCCATTGACGCCACCTGAAACCCTGTTCAACAATTTATTATTTAAATTTACACATACGTTAATTAAAAGAAAAATATAATATGTTTTTCCACATCACATATTAATGTGTAAATATATTTATGTGAATATGGATAAAATATCATGTATGAAAATACCAATATAAAAAGTCTACGTTTAGAACACAATACGTTTATAGCCAAGTAACAGCTAATAAGTATTAACATGTTTGATCATTGGATGTAACATCTTACACGTAATATGCATAGAATAATTATAGGTGGAAAAGTTTAACTTACCATATTGGGCAGGCTTTTGAACAATATGCAACAAAATATCATATGGATTAGAAAATACCAATCTGATCCCAGGGAGGTCCTTATTGAGCTTATTTGTTAACATGCTGAGCTTATTATTAAACTCCAATGCTATGTTATTGTAATTGGAGACACAATCATTCCCATCAACAAAATTTGTGGTTCTCTCCAATGGCAAACACCCCATGGGGGGAATGCCCCCAAGAGATATCTTCCTTGCACCAAGACTATAGAGTTTCTTGATAAAATTCTCAGCAATTCCGGCCAAAAAATTTTGATACTCGCTTGGTGTGTATTCAGATGCTCTGCCAGAGAACGCATAATAGTTCTCTAGGAAGTCGTTTGTTCCTAGACTTGTCATGTGCAATGACTTGCCTATGCTTTCTTTTGCCTTGCTCTCTCCAACATAGGCTTTAAGTTTTTTTTGGTATTCCTCGTAGTACTCCAACTGCCTCCATAGTGGTATCACAGACTGCAATAGAATATTGAAATTAATTCATACTCCTTACTTAATCACATTCTATCTTATCTATGCTTGAATGAAGAATAAGAATAAATCGACTCAATAATACTTCAAACTTGATATGTATTAATGTATATATAACATTTTTAGTTATACCTATTATTAAACGCTCATTTAAAGATCAAATAAAAAAATGTTATTTAAAATAAAGGTCAAAATACAATGGTTAAAAAATTATTATTGAATTAGTCGGTCAAATTAGTCGAACTATAAACTGCTAAAAAATACGATTTAATTTGATACAGAAATCGATCAATAAAAAAATTGAATATGAACCGAAAGATCAGAAAAAATTGGTGGGTCAGATTTAAACTAAAAACTGACCGATTTTTAAAATTTGTCAAAAAAAATATCGATTTGGATCTCCTTAAAGAAAAGGACCAGAAATCGAAAAAAAGAACGAAAAGTAGAAACATAATCTCAATGAAAAGGATCAGAGATTTGAGGAGGAGGAGAAAAGTGAAAAAAAATCAACAGATAAAACAAGGAGCAGAACAAGAGAGAAATCAGCGACGGAAATTGGAATGGCACGACAAATAAAAATGTGTCATAGTGTGAATGTGTTATTTAATTGTACGATGTTTGGAAACCTTAGATTTCAATTCTCATCGAAATTGAATTCAATTTTAATGTTTGAAACAAAAATAATTAAATTACCTTAGATAGAATTTAATTTAATTCTGTTATTTTTTCTCAAAATTAATTCCAATCTAAATAAGTTCGATTTAGAATTTCATTTTATTGAAATTTCACTTAAAATTTTAAATGTTTAAAATATTTTTATGATTTAATTATTTTTTTAAATTTTTTTTATTTACTTTCTCTCGATACCTCTCATCTTTTAATACACATTTTTTCTTCTCTCACCATCTTTATTTCTTTCTTTTCCATCAACTCACTTAATATTATATATATATATATATATATATATATATATATATTTTTAAATTCTGCTGTATAAATCTAAAGAAATATATACACGTATAAATTTTATATGTTTAATTTAGATTAACGATATCAAGCATTTGCAACTCTTCTATGTCTGAACATTTCAAGTGAAGTTGTATCAAGCATGACACTCACAAGTCACAAGTTAGGATATATAATTTTATATGTTTAACTTATATAATTTTATTCTAATTTAATAACAATAATTAATTGCTATAATTTGTTGTTAATAACTAACCTTTTTTTACCTATTATGTCAATAGACTACTTAACAAGTTAGTTCTTGATAATTCATATTTATTTTTTGTTTTTGATTTATGTTGGAATCAATTATGAAGAACTATTTAATTTTTGTAATTAATAACAATTTTTTTAAATTTAATATTTTTAGATTAATCCAATTTTTTATTTTTTTAAAAGAGATGGACAAATTTTAGTTGAAAAAAATTTAGTTAAAAAAATATAATTTTTTAAATTATTTTATATAATTTAATAAATAAGGATATTTATTATATAAATATAATGTTATATTAATAAAAGATAAAGTTATCTACTGTAAAATTTTAACTCATTTGATAAATATTTCAAATACTGAAATTTAATTCAATTCTATAATTTTACTAATTTATTTTAAATACTAGAATTCAATTCAATTTTATACTATTAAATATTTTTAAACAGGCTGTTAGGATTTTAATAAAGATATAGATTATTAAAATTTAGGCCTAATTAATCTTTTTCTTTTCTTACTGAGATTTATTTTTTTCTAATATCTATTGAGTTCAATAATACCAAAAACATACTAACAAAAAAACTAATACCAAAAAAAAAATATTTACTTCAATTTCTTTTTCACTTTTAACATAAGTTATACTCATTTAAAATATTAATATAATATAATATGTATAATCTAAATAAATATATGTTGAAATATATGTGTTTGAAAGAAAAAATAATTTTGTAATCACTAAAACTTCTAAATTCATAATTAATTTAATCCTAATTAAAAGATGAATTGATCAAAAATTTTCGTCCAATAATTATAATTATAATATGACACTAATATAAAAACTTTATTTAAAAGATTAAAACTTAACATATTAATTAATGTAATAAAAGTATAATTTGATTATTTGTATTTATTTTTTATGTTTATTTACTATTTTATATATTATATTATGAATTTATTATTATAATTCAATTATATCAATTAAACCATAGTTAAATTAGTATACCAATCATAAAAACGGTTTAATAGTCAATTTAGTTTTTAGAACTTTAGTCAATAGTCTAATATTTTTAGCCTAGTAATTTAGTATTATATTTTTAGTCAATATTTTTAAATATTACTAACTAATTATTGACAAAAATAATAAACTGTATTACTATATATGTTATAATTCTATACATTTATTTTCACATATATTTCTTTTTCTAATGTATAAAAGAATTAAAGTGACAATTAATTCGAAACTAAAAGAGTAATTATCGTGCTAACATTTACTTATAGAAAAGAGGCATTTTATTGATTTGATGAAAAAAATAATTGTATAGACAAAACTCAATATTTAAAATTTTAAATTTCATGAATGATGAAATTGGATGGGACTTGGAGTCCGATATTTTTTTTTCAATTTTGGATGGAATCTCAGCTTTTTTTTTTAACATAAAATAATTTACTTGTCAATATATATTTTATAACGGGTATGTAAATAATAAATCTTGTAGAAACTATTTAAAATGTTAAATAGTTTAAAGGACACTAAGCAACATGTTTGTTTATATATATATATTGTGTGTGTTTGTGTGCGCGCACGAGCACGTGATAAAGTATTATTTTATTTTCTAATATTTATATTAAGTTTTAATTTTGTTTTTAATATTTATAATATTTAACTTTTGTCTTAAATATTTTATTTTTTTATTTTTGTCATATGTTCAAAATTAAATAATTTTAAAAAAATATTAGTTATTTTTTATTATTATTATTTTCTTCTTTCTTTTGTTCTTCTACTATTTTTATCCCAAATCAGAACTATTACTAATGATCACTATTTTTTTCCATTATTTAAAAGAAAATTATAAAGGAGAAAAAAGTTATTTTTGGATAAAAAATTAATTTTAATTGAAAAACTAAAATAAAATAAAATAAGATATTTAAATAAAAATATAACATTTTAAATATTAGAGATAAAATTAAAATTTAGTTTAAATATTAAAGACTAAAATTAACTACTTGCATTTATAAAAGAAATTTTGTATACTATGTTGATATTTACATAAAGTTAAGTCCTAAAATGTTTTCTGAAATTAATTGCATATACTAAAATAGTCTTTAAAATTTTAATTAAATCAATTAAGTTTTCAAAACTGGTAAAATAGTACCACGTTACTCTCTAACAATGTGATGAGTTATTTAACGAAAATAATAATAGACTAACATACTCACACAATACACAACAGGACAATAAAGCCGGTCTGCAACCCCGGTACTTAAGAGGCACATCATTGCCATACACAACCTCGTGTTTATTGATGTTCCTAACGTTGTCAAACAAATTTTAAATTATTTATTGCATTTTTTTGGTGACTCAATTATTTATTGCATTTGATTCATTATAATTTCAGCTTTAATATTGTAAATTAAACAATATTGTATAATAATACTTTACATTTATTTATTGAGATTTTATATACAAAAAATATATAATTTATATCTATATTTACTAAAATTTATATACATAAATTAATATAATTTATATTCATATTTTTCAAAATTTATATACATAATTAATAAAATTTAATTATTAAAGATATTTTAATATTAATACTAATTAAATAATAACAAAAAAAATTAAAAATTATTGACCTTTAAAATGTCTCTTTTAAATATATTCTAATTATATTTTGGGAGTTAAAGCTATTCACGAAAAAATCGACTTGTCCTATCATATTATATGAAGGTAATTCTCAATGCATGGTATCATTGAATAATATTAACATATAGACCATTCAGATAAAGATGTTTAACACGTCTTTTTTTAAAGATATTTTTTAGTAACTAAAATTTAACACATATAATCGATTAAACTAAGTTATTTTTGTTAAAATTAGGCTATACAAATTAATTTGACCAAAAAAATACTGAATTAAATTTTGAATTTGTCTAAATTAATAATATTTTTTATAAAAAATGATTACAATACCCTTATTATAAAAAAATGACTAAAATACTCTTATTATATATTTTAATTTTGTGAATCTTAAATTCTAGCCATTTACTTCTCTGCCATTATAAGATTAAGATTTAGAGTTTTCAAAATTTATATATATATATATATATATATATATATATATATATATATATATATAAGAGTATTTTAGTCATTTTTCATAATAAGGTATTGTAATTATTTTCTATAAAAAATAATATTAATTTAGACCAATTCAAGATTTGATTTATTATTTTTTCGGTTAAATTAATTTGTCTAACCTAATTTTGACAAAAATAACATAGCTTAATCGATTATATGTGTTAGATTTTAATTAATAGAAAATATCTTTAAAAAAAGACATTTTAAACGTCTTTATCTGAGTGACTCCCTTAAAATATTAGTAGTTAAATTGAAACCGAATGACTTGATATTTCATTTTTTTGCAATAAATTATATAAAAATATTTTTAAAAGTATGTAAAATATTTTTATATAATAAAAATGGTATATTTTACAATATATTTTTATATAATTTATGAACAAGAATACATACTTATTATAGTCCCATTTGTTTTCTTTTTTGTTTTTTTTTTAATGAAAAACGTATTGGTGTGTTAAAGGCAATCCCATTAAAAGTGGTACATTTTAATATTTTGTTTTTGTTCAAAACAAAATAATAAATATACTTTTTGTTTTTAACGTTTATATTGAAAAACGGGAGAATTTTAAATATAATTGATGAAATGGATTTAAAATATTAAAAATAAAACTAAAGCTTTCTAAAATTGTTAGAGAAAAAATTAAAGTATATTTTACCTTTATAAAACTCATTCTTTCTTTTTATTTTTTTCGTTTCTTTTTTTTTTTTTTTATCACTGGTTTCTTTAAAATAGCATTATGTGGTGTACAAAAGACTAAACAAATAAAACTAGCATCATGTGATGTCTAAATTTAAATAGTGATTTTTTCGGTTAGCAACATCAACTCTGTACTCATCCCATGTGAGACATGCTTCTACCAACGAAAGAAGGGACAAAAATACGTATCACCTAAATCCACAAAATCATTTTCATGAATTAATTATTTTATCATAATGGGCTTGTACTACTGGAAGTAAATTTGCTTTTGAAAAATATCACATTCTAATTCCATATTCAAACTTTTTTGCTATGTATCAACCATAACGAATTAACTAGCAAACAGATCAAAATAAAAAATATCAAACATATAAATGAGGGAGGCATTCTTCGCGGCATCTAAATAGTTAATGGTGTAACTGAAACTTTAATTTTTAATTAAAAATTTGAAAACAAATATTTAAATTAGCTTCTAAAAAATTTTAAATACAATATTTTGGTCCTTCAATAAAATTTTATTATTTTAGAAGTCTCCGAAAAATATTCTCATAAAAGATATTGATACTTTCTTTGCTTTTAATAAAATTTTTAATATACATGTTAAATAAATAAATTTTTAACTAATTTTATTATAAACAATTAAATTTCAAAAAATAATTATCAGAACACAAATTTATGTTCTTATCTAGACACAAATCCATTTGAAAACGACTAAAGTATTTTAAAATTTCTTAATAATGAGGTTAGGTATTTACTAAAAATTTAATTTGTTTGTGAAGTTTGACGAGAGTTTAGCAAAGTGGTATCTTATATATATTGGTCGCATATACGAAAAATATTTTCAAAATTTCAATTGTCCCGATTACAATTCTGATATTGAAAAAGTGCACTAAGTTAGTTTTTCAACCTTCAACTATTTTTCATCAAGTAGTGACTCGTTACATTATTAAAGATTAATGTGGTGCATTTTTATTCGTTTCAAGATATAATTAACGCAATTGACATCACAGAAACTATTTTAGTACACCCAACTAACCTCGGGAACTATTTGGAATTTAACTCCATCATGGTACGTGTTTTATTTGATCAGTTAGTTTACCATTGCTACAAAACCAACCACCTGTGATTCTGTTATTAAACCTTATTTGAACTATAATATATATGATCACAGCTTTTGCTAGATAACCGTTAGTAGTGTTTTCTAGATAAGGAGAAAATAATAACATTTTTTGAATAACTTAAGTAAAACCAGTAACTAACAATTTATTTGAATAACAAGGCATTACATAAAGTGTTAATTACCAGCACATTGGAAGTAGCATTGTCATAGCCAGTAGCAGCGGAAGCAAAAGAGACTCCACTGGCAAAGTCTGAGATCTTATACTTGGGATCCAGGTATGCTGGTATATATGGCTTTATCCCAAATGCTTCAGATATGAAATCTGTCGCTATTCTGCCATTGCTGAACCTCCCAGTTGGCTTGCCTCCCAGAAAGTCACGGCCGTACGGCTGGAAATTGCTCCGTGCAACGGTTGGTATGAAATTGTTGTTTCCGGCGTCAACAGACGAATCACCGAAGACAATGATGGCCGGAACCTTTTTAGCAGTAGCTCTGGTGATAAATGAGAGCAACAGGAAGATGCACAAAATAGGTGTGCGTTGCAGCTTCTTTCTAGGCACTTCCATTGTGTGTTTGCTTAAGGTAACTTTGAGTGAGCTCTCAGTTGGTAGCTTGTGTCCAATAAATAGTGGTCTGATTGGAATATTAATGGAACTCTGATTTTTAGGTGAGGAAGTTGTTGGGATTCATAATATTTGATTGACATCTATCTATGGCAAGAGTTATGATCCTCTTTTTAAGTGATGCTTTATTGGCACATTTTGTTTCAACAACCGGAAGTTTAATTTGTACTGTTATCATACATCATGAAAATGAGAATGAGAATGAATTGATATTTTATTTGAGTAGAGTAAGAAAAATGCAACAAAAAGTTTTAGTGGGCGAATAAAAATGATTTTGAAAGATGAAAATGACAAAAGGAAAATTTTAAAAATTAAGATAATATTAGGTTAATAAAAATGACCAAATATTATGTTTTCATTTAGCCTTAAATGAACTTGAAGAGTGGAAAATGTGACTTTAACGTAGAACTGCCGGAAAAAAAATTATAAATTAGTATACCGAAACGCTATCTGTACGCTATTCATGTATATATTTAATGCACTCTTAATAGTAATTATATTATAGAGTAAATGTTCGAAATCATACTTAAAAAATCATTCATTTTTTAAATTAGTTTTCAAAAGATTTTCTAATCAAATTCATGTTATAAAAATTTTAAATTTATCATATTAGTCCTTCCGTCATTTTTGTTGCAAACAACATCAAAATTTACTGATATAATATGTTAAGTGATACCACACTGAACACAACATACATTTGACACTCTTAATTAGTTGTTGTTGATTGAAAATAATTAAAATCAAAGAAAGGAGTTATTTGAGAATTAGTAAGTTGGTTCTCGAATGGAAATTTACATCGAGAAGGTCTTGTGATTGGAGATATCGAGTAAAAGTCTGATTAGCATAACGGGCTAATAAATTGATTGAAGAAGTAGATTGAAGCTCTCGAGATTCGAAAATTGTTTTCCAAGACGTTATATGATCAAGCAAAAGAAGCAGGACTAGTTACACATATTTTCAGAAGGCTCGAAAATACAAGGGTTAGAACTATGCTTCAGAAATTATTCTCGATCACTCACATCCTAGTGACTTTCTGAGTATGCTTCGAGTCAATTTTCTGTGGGGTTCCTTCCATTCCTTTTCGTTTACTTTTTCTGCAAACTTTACTTTTCTTGCAAGTTTTGTCTTTCAAGCAACATTTACTTTACTTATTCAATTTTATGTTTCGAAACCTTTATTTTCCATGTCAAAAGTCCTTTGATTCGATCGGAGGCATTTTATTGTTTTTCTTTAAATTCAATGCAATTCATATCAATTTCAGGCAATTTATTTTCGAAGTCTTTATTTATGTTTTCACATTTTCTCGAATATTGTCTAATTAAGGGGTCCTTAATGCACTTTTAGAAAACTGGTACTCACAAAGAGGAGTAGGTTTCACTCCCAAACTATTAGATATCGAATCACCATCGATTTGCTAAAAATCGACAATACAAATTGGTATGCCTGATAGGACAGTTTGAAGTTAAGTGTGTCAAATGATCTTATGTAGCCATAGTGAAAGCAATTAAGAAGTTGAAGGATTGTATACATGGCGGAAGAAGTTTCAAATGTTAATAGTGGTTCATCCACAAATGACAGTGCACCGGTAGTTGTACAACCTTCGGATGTTACTTCACGTTCGGAAAGTGTGGTTGTAAGTTAAACTGTGGCAGTTACTAATGTGCAAGCTGGAAATAATGGGCGTAATACTCGCCCACGTGGTAATTCAACACCAATACAGCCCCAAGTAACAGTTGGTTGGCCTCCTTATGACCTTCCTCCAGGTTATACGCCACCAGTAAGTGGCTTTGGCCCTCCAATCCGATTTGGAGGTGCAAGTGGAGTAAATAATGTTTAGATTTTACAACAACATCCCGAGTATTCTCGAGATTATAATGTGAGTTCTACATCGAATGCTTCTAATTCAATAGCAACATTTCAACAACATGTAGAAGAAAGTCATCATGATTTAGTCAATTTATTGACTCAACAAATGACTATAATTCTAAATCCCATGATTGCTGATCACGAAACAAAGTTTGATTGTCTTGTGAGGCAAGTCAAGCGAATTTCTTGAATCATTGATTATGATGAAAAGGAAAGGCAGAATGCAAGGGAAAATGATGAGGGTTTTGAAAATATATTTCAAAATGAACTTGATGCTTTTAGGGGCAGAGAAAACCCTCAGTTAGTTCCTCGTGGTTAAAATGCAGATGACGTCTTAGCTCGATTACGTGTTAATCAAGTTGGTGAGCGTTATCAGGTCACAAGAATTATGGAAGATGTCCTTAATAGGGTCAGATTTAATATAGGGTTCATGAATTGACCCCATTTTGTGTCACCTTTTCCTCATAACATTCAAATGGCTGAAGTGCCAAGAAGAATAAAAAATCCCAAAATAGTTACAAAGTTTGCAGGAGAAGCTGGGGAATCGACTATTGAACATGTTGCTTGATATTTGGTTGAGATTAGAAATTTAGCCAATGATGAAAATTTGAAAATGAAGTTTTTCCCTTCTTCGTTGACAAAGAATGCATTTACTTGATTTTCGAATCTTAGACCAAATTCGATAACAACATGGGCTCAGTTAGAAAATACCTTTCATGCCCAATTTTACCGAGGAGAACTGAGTGTAGAAGTTACTGATCTAGTGGCTTTGAGACGAGAAGATGGTGAAACCATCGATGATTATATAATTCATTTTTAAAACGTTATGAGTAGCTGCTATGTGTCTCTTCCTGAAAGTGAAGTGGTAAAAATAGCGGTTATGGGGTTAGAATTTTATATGGGTCGAAATTTTCTTAATACCTGACTTGGCTCATTTGGCTGAGAGAGTTCGTCAGGTTGAAATTCTAAAGAAATAAAAAGAGAAATATAAGAATGATGAAAGGAGGTTGAAGAATAAATCTTTTTCTCGAAAAGAGAAAGTCTCTTATGTGGTAATGGAGTCCTTTGATGAGGAGTTCGATCTATAGGCAGAAGTGGATTTGACCGAACTTAGGAAAGGCCCACCTTATGTTTGCTCTTTATTAAAGAAAATCCCTAACATTGAAAAGTTGAGTTATTCAAAACAGAAAAGTGGAAAGAGATATAGTTTTGATATTTCAAAATATGATCAGGTTTTCGATGTGTTGCTTAAAGATAAATAGTTAATTTTACTTGAAGGCTGAACTTTGCTCTTGGTAAAAGATTTAAAAGAGAAACCTTATTATAAGTTTCATCAAGTAACTAATCATTCGACTAACAACTGTGTCCGTTTCAGGGATCTGATATAAGAAGCTATCATGGAAAGGCGGTTGAAATTCGATGATGAAAAGAAAGACATGAAGGTTGATTCTGATCGCTTTGATAGTGAGGCTAGTTTTGCAGAGCCATGTTTCGGTGTAAATACGGTTAGGATGTCTTATGACTTTGACGTGACTTTAGGAGATTTTGAGTCGAATGACTGTGTTGTTTTCCCCGGTGTGGGGGATGGATTACTAGAGTTTCTAATGCAGCAAAAAATGAAAGATCAGAACGTATTTCTGTGTCCTAGGTGCAATGCAATTTTCGATGCAGAGGCTGCAATGATTTTCGAGAAGGAAAGGATTAAGAGGGTGTTAGCTCACAAAAAAGAGCCTGGCAGAAGCATCCTATTCGACAAACAAAAGGAAAAAGTTCTGATGGTCCTCAGAGGAATGTTGCTGCACTCATAAATCGTTCTCAAGCCTTAGGTGTACAAAGGATTCGAAACTGTCAAGCGTTTTAGAATAGGGATGCTTATTATAAACATAATCCATAGTGGGGTTATAGAGGTCCTCCTTGAGGTCGATATCCTTATTTTTGTGGCCGGGCCAGAGGGTAACAAAAGGGGCAAAAGAAGGAGAAGACATCGGTCATCTAAAGTGTTTCAAGACAACAAAGCAAAGGGGGCAACCCCTTCTATGCATTCTCGGGTAGTGTTTCCAATCGATGGATAAACTTATCCAAAGGGTGTTCCTTCTTTAGTGAAATTGGATAAGGGTAAAGCTGTGGTTGTTGCTTCTGAAGTGATAAAGATAAAGTTGATGACCTAGATGAGGAGTATTTCAAAGAAGGAGAAGATGTGAGATGGTCAGTACTATTTCGATCATCCCAACTGAGTACTTGGGAGAATATAAAGGTAATCCGATGGAAGATTATGACATTGATGATGAGGAAGCCTTTGCGTTCATTTGATATGAAGATGAACCTGGTTATTTTCAAAGGCTTTCTAAAAAGCAGAAATCTCATCTGTGTCCACTACACATTACAGCAGTTATGATTGGGATCAAAATAAATAAAGTCCTTATTGATGGAGGAGCAGCAATTAGCCTCCTGCTAGAGAAGATGTTAAAGAATGTGGAGAAACACCCTAATGACTTAATTCTTACTAACATTTCTATGACAGATTATAGTGGTGTTTTAACCCGTGCAAAAGGATTGGTGACTCTTGGGGTGAAAGTTGGGTCCTTTGATCGAAATATTGTCTTTGTGGTAGTGTCATCAAAGGCTAGTTATAATGCCTTGCTGGGGCGTGATTAGATCCATGAAGTTGGGGTTGTACCATCCACTATGCGTCAAAGCGTCATTCTTTAGACAGATGATGGAAAACCTGAAGTAGTCAAGGCTGATTCGAATTTATATGTCGAGCAGTTACATGTCAATTTCAGGGTGTATAGTCCTAAATTAAAGCCTTTAAATGTTGATAGGGTACTCAATTCTTTCAATTGTGAATTTTGTAATTTGACTTCAAACGGTTTAAATGTGAAGCTTCGCCATCTAAAACTTAGTGTTCCTCCATCTGAGTGGGATTGTTCAACACAAGTGGTAGTTCAAAAACGTTCTTTCATGGCAGGTGATCAAGACGTCTTGAATTATCTAGTAATTTTGAATAAGTACTTAAGTAATTTCCCTTCAGCTGAGAATAAAGATGATTCTTCTGATAAAGTTGAATCATTTAGGAATGTAGCTTCATCTTCTTCAGGTAGCATAGATTCGATTCCTTCAATCAAATTTAGTCATGGTTTAAATGTCTTTTGTTCCCGTAGTTTTAATACTATTATCAATCAAACTACTGCCGACATAGCAGAAGTACATTGTATTGAAAACAAAGTTGTTAATTCAATGGACAATCAAGTGTATTTCAATCCCAATGAATCTATTGATTTGTCTTTTGGTTTCATATATGATTTAGAACCTTAGGGTTTTGAAAAATATTCAGTAAAGGATGATGAATATACAAAGGGTTTCAAGTTGCAGGATCCTTTAGAAGAAATTAATTTTGGATCTATTGACGATGTTCGAATTACTTACATATGTATGGACTTTGCAAACCCATTTCGAGCAGAATTGTTCCATCTTTTACATGAATTTAAAGATTGTTTTGCTTGGGATTATCTTGAGATGCTTGGTCTTGATTTTTCTCTAGTGGAACATCGATTAGCTTTAAGACCGAATGCTCGACCTGTAAAGCAAATGCCTCGGTGATTTGCTCCTGAATTTAATCAAAAGATTAAATAAGAGATTGAACATTTGATTAAGGCAAAGTTTATTCGAACCGCACGATATGTAGAATGGGTTTCGAACATTGTCCCTGTAATGAAGAAAAATGGAAAATTAAGAGTATCCATTGATTTTCGAGATTTGAATAATGCTACTCCAAAAGATGAATATTTTATGCCCATAGCAGATATGTTAATTGATTCTTCTGTAGGTAATGAAATTTTAAGTTTCATGGACGGTTATTCGGGATATAACCAAATCATTATTGCAGAAGATGATGTCCCATGGAATCGAAAAGCAGTTTTTGACACATCATCTTCTGCAATAAAGATTTGACGATATCCCGAATAGTATTCATTGCTGGTGTGACATATCAACGTGCCATGAATACTATTTTCCATGAGTACATTGAAAACTTTTTGGAAGTGTATATTGATGATGTTATGGTTAAATCAAATTCTCCTATTACTATGAATTCTCACCCTTTTGGCTATGACTCTGGTTACAATTATGTTGCAGGAAGAAGAGATTACAATGAGAACAGGCATCAAGATTGGAAGTATCAAAGATGGGAGGAGCCACAAGGATTTGATCAACCCTCATGGCAACAACCACCTCCAATGGACTATCAACAACCATTCTGTGATGCATATCAAGGCAATGGCTATGGTGAGCACTCTTTTGACTACCAACAAGACCCACCATATGCCTATGAACCCCTTCTTCCTCAATATAATTTTAAACCACCATACTCACAAGCTCCTTTCCACCAAACACCTCCGTATGACCCTAATCCATATCCACCATACCAACCACCTTATGAGCTAAATGAACACTCCTATCCACCCCAAACCTCCATGGAGAAAGTATTTGCCGATTTAAACTCTACTATACAATGTCTGGTCACCCAAATCGGACCACCGAATACCTTCAACAATCAACCCTCAAGCTCTAGTGCACTTCCTTTTCAACCATATAATGATCCACCCATTCTATCACCACTCATCCCATCACCACTATCCATGGAAGAGCACCCACATCCATCAATCCAAGAGCAAGATGATCTTAGTTATGCTATTGAAATGGAATAAGAGTCAAGGGATTGTCTCAAGGAAACAGTAGATCAATTTCATGCAACCCTTCATCAATTGGAGCAAGCAATAAATCAATTACCTTTTAGACGTTCGGACACTCAAGGAACCCCCATGGCTTCATGTGGAGAATCTAATGAAGAACGTAGCATGAAGGAGACACTAGAAACTCCAGTGGACAGTAAGGAGCATGACTTTATACTGGAACAAGTGGAGGAAGCCATAATTGTTGAAGAAGAAGAAGCGGTTGAAGACTTAGGAGATGCAGAACCTCCATGGGAAATTCAAGTCATAAAGCCTCCTTCCAAAGTATTTGAAATTGATGTTGAGGAGGGAGTACAACCTCCAAGGCATGTCATAATAGAAGACTTGGAAGAGGTTAATCAAGAGATGGAGATTCAAGAAGAAGAGGCACAACCTCCCATGCCTTGGTGCGCAATAAAGAAGAGATTAAATTGGAAGAAAGTTACCAAGAGGAAGAGGTTGAAATTGAAGAAGCTTGCAAAGAGGAGGAAGTTGCCAGAGGAGAGCACAAGGGAGTAGAGCTTCCACGTTCATTCCAAACACCTCCCCCTAAGTTTCCATCATCCTTCACAACATTCAAGTGGGTAAAATTCATATCCCTTAGCTTTCTAATTCCACTTGAATATGGGCTACTGGAGACGGATGGTCAACTTAGAGCTCTTTGTGACATTAAGAGTAAGAAGAAGATGGTCAGTGATAAGATTTATCCTGCAAGGTTCAACATGGTTGTGTGCTCAAAATTTAAACGCAAAGGTTGGTGTAAAGCTCAACTGAATGGGTTTAGGAAGTTGTTTGGCCGCTTTAGTGAGAATTCAGATTGCCTGCCACCCGGTTGGAACACTAATAATCAACAAGAAGACGGGTGCAAAAGCAAGGTTTGGGACCCCGGAATTCAATCTAGAAATCAATACTCTTGGGGCCTTGTCACTTGCTTTAACTTACTTGAAGGCTTTCTGCGCCTAGTTTGGGATCCCGGAGGCTACTGGAATTCTAAACACTGGTGGAGATTCCTGGATCAGTACAAGCACAAGCCACCATAACAAGGAGCTCACCAGAATGTCCAACTTAAGGACTTTAACTAAAAGTGCTAGGTGGGAGACAACCCACCATGGTATGATCGTTCCTTTTTCAGTTTAAATTTTAGTCTGTTTTTGAGTTCTGATTGAACCTGGAATTTTTGCATAACATTCATTACATTTTTCATTCTGCATACTGTATATAAAAAAAAAGAAGAAAAAATCGCACGCGACGCGACAGCATCGCTGACGCGTCCGCGTCACTAGTGCGTTGGGTAGAAAAGAATTGAACAGAGAGTCACGCGAGAGCGAGGCTGGAGGCGCACCTTTAGCATAATTTGACCCGACGCGACCGCGTCATGTGGGAACTTTGGCCTCCCACGCGACCGCGTCACCCACGTGGCCGCGTTCCATGAAAATCGACGTGAAAAGAGTGCATAGCCGAAAGTTATGCTGGAGTGGTGCTGGAGTGGTGCTGAAAGCACAACCTTACCACGCGGATATATGGCTCACGCGTCCGCGTCATATCCCCATATTGGCCACTCACGGGATCGCGTCGACCACGCGATCGCGTCACCCAAAATTTGGCAAAATAAGATTTTGAACAGAGAGTTGTGCGAGCGCGAGGCTGCCCTCGCGCCAGTAGCATAAAACGTGTCACGCGACTGCGTGACCGATGCGACTGCGTCGATTAACTTCAAACGCAAGTCACGCGACCGCGTCCCCACGCGTCCGCGTCGCTTTCGCCGCATAACTTATCCAGAGCAGGCAAATATCTTATCTTTTCTTCCCTATATCTACTTCTTTTCTTCCTTTCTTATTTCTTTTCTTCTTTCTTCTTCCTTTTCTTACTTTCTTCTTCTCATCCCTCTTCACTTCCATTTAATTTATTTGCATAGTTTCATTCATTGCATTATCTTCATTGGTGTTAGATATTTATTTAATTTGCTTGTGGATTATTCAAAGAATTGTTTGACAATTATATAACTTTTTTTTAAAAAAAAAAGGTTGCTTGCATGTTCAATTTAATAATTTCAATGACTTATTTACCATGCATGCTATGTGTTTGTGAAAAAGCCCGTATGGCATCATGCACTTTTCTACATTATTCTATTTAATGCCTGCTTTTCACAAATTCCATTTATTATTATAATAATTGATTTTAATTGTCAATACAAACGTGATAGTTTGTTACGGAGTGATGCTTGATCTATGCTACTCATGCCCTTGCCGGCATGCCAATACACATCCTGCATCTACTTACCCTTTCATGCACTTATTCTATTCCCTTTGATGAACTTTTCACATGTTGTCATGACCATGTGTAACCTTCATTGATCTATAGCATGCATTGACTATCACTCACTCATTCCTCTTCCTTGCTCTATCTCTTAGAATTTAATTTACTTTCTCTTTCTGATGACAAGTCATCATATACCCATTTTTCAAGCTAATTTCACTTGTTTTATTAGTTTTTATGCACTTTCTTGCATCCTAAGTAAGTGATTTGGAGTGAAAATACATAACTTCTTTAAATCAAACAATCACCATGAAATTAATGTTAACTCATAAGGTTTAAGCTAATTTTAATTGAATTTTAATTGATTTATAAGCCTTGTGAATTTAGTGATACTTGGAATGGTTGTTTTGGTTTAATGTAGGTGAAGAAAAGAATAAAAGAGAAAAGCGTGGCCTAAGAAAGCGTGACCAAAGGAGAAGAAAACGTGGTCAAAGGAAGGAGAAGTGTGCCACATGAAAAGAAGGGAGGCAAGCATTGCCCTCCACAAGGGCACACTGCCCTCTAGGAGGGCAACATAAGGGAACAAAGCATGAAAGGCAACTCTGCCCTGCCCACTACAAGGGCAGAGCACAAATTTGTGCCTTGGAATCAAGAAGAATAAAACCTTGCCCTACCCTCCACAAGGGCAGTATCGGGCTCACCAAGGGAAGAAAATCAAAGAAAAATGTCTATAATGCTTGCCACAAGAGTTGAACACGGAACCATGAGGAAGCAAGGAACTAGGCTCCATTATGGTTAGGGGTGGAAACAGGCTAGGCCAGGCCAGGCTTTACTCTTAACAGGCCAGGCCTGTAATAGAGTATGTTGGCCTTAGCCTGGCCTGTAGCCTGGTATAGGCTTTTTAATGAGTATCGAGCCTGGCCTGTTGTTAAATCTGGCCTGGCCTGAAGCCTGTTAATAGGCCTTTTTTAATAGTAATTAAATTTAAGATATAATTTAATTTTTAAAATTATAAAATATAAAATAATAAATTTGTGAATAATATTGATACAAAATAAAGACAAAATATCAATAAATAATTATTATTAATTAAAAAAAAATAATATATATAAATATATTCCCACTTGACTACTTCCAAAATATGTAACATATCAAAAGAAAAAGAATTCATCAATATCAAGAGTTGTAACAAAACCAACTAAACATAACATCAAATAAAAACTAATAACTACTTAAATCAAAATACAGTAAAGAAAATGTTGGACAATTAATCGATTAATCTTCCAAGCTTGCAAGTGATTTAATCTTCCTGTTCCAACACCTTGAAAGAAAAAAGAAAACATACACATATCATTAGATTTTTAAATAATATAAATGCAACAAATACTTTTTTATTAGTACAAAAGAGAATGTTCAAAATAAAATTGTGGTCATAATCTTAGTATAAGTGATATGATACTTCATTTATAAATCATGAAAATTCAACTTTATTATTCTAACTACTCACATCATACCAATATCAATGTTTTCACATTTAAAAAGAGAAAATATTTTCTATAACATAGATACTTAGTCAAAAAGAGAAATATTAGAAAGTTAATTTTTACCTTTGGTTTTTTCTTCAAACCATACTTGTTCCGAAGCCAATCTCCTCCACAAATGAGAGCTTCAATGGACTCTTGATTTAGTCGAGAACGATATTCATCAATAACTCTTCCTCCAGCACTAAATGAAGACTCTGAAGCCACTGTTGAGACAGGAATTGCTAATATGTCCGCTGCCATTTTAGATAAAACCTTGAATTTCAAGCTATTGTTTTTCCACCACTCCAAAGCACTAAAAGACTTAGAATTGCCTTCAGGAATGTAAGCACTCTCATCAAGATAAACTTCTAATTCTGATTTTGTTGGATGAATGGCTTCTTTTTCTCGAACCATATTCAACATTTCATCGATTCCACTAATTTCAGAACTAACCACATTAGAAGAAGCAACTAGACTATTAGTGTTAACTCCACTTATTATTGTCTCACCATGATATTTTTCAGCATATTCATCATACATTTCTTGCAATGTATTCTTCACTTTTTCAATATTTTCAGCAGCCACATGCTCAGGTTTGTAAATTAAAGGAAAACAGAATTTAATAACATGTAATTTGCACCTAGGATCCAAAACACAAGCAAGAGACATTACCATATTGCATTCTCCCCAATATTTGTCAAACTTTTCTTTCATTGAGGTTGCCATTTCTCTCATGAAGGAATCTCTATCTTCAATAGCATCATCAATTACTTGTTTCACTCTCCAAACTTCAGGAAGGTACAAGTTTGCAGTAGGATACTCACTACCAGAAATGACATGAGTAGCAAGATTAAAAACTTTTAAAAGTTTGCAAATCTTCTCAACTTTTCTCCAATCCTCTGATGATGGTTCGTAATTGTAATGAGGTTCTCTTTCCTTATACACAGGAAACACTGATTTAAACTTCAAAGCCACAGATAACATGTTGTAAGTAGAATTCCATCTTGTAGGACAATCAATTATGAGTTTTTTCTCCTTCAAACGCTTGTTTTCAGCAATCTCAACAAATGTTTTAAATCTTGAATCATTAAAATTGACATACTTGACACTCTCACGAACTTTATGAATAATATCTTTAATTTTACCTAGCCCATCTTGTACCAACAAATTCAGAATGTGTGCACAGCACCTAACATGAAATAAACTACCACCAACAGGTAATGAGTTGTTATCTGAAATAGTATCCTTAAGAGCCCTTAGACATGAATCATTATAGGAAGCATTGTCAACAGATACTGAAAAGACTTTATTTTCAATTCCCCAAGTCTTCAAACACTTGAAAATAGCATCAGCAACATCAATGCCACGTCTAGGAGCAGGTACCTGAACAAAACTCAAAACCCTCTTTTGAAGATTCCATCCTGCATCAATAAAGTGACCTGTGATAACAATATATTCAACAATTTGATGGCTTGATCTCCACATGTCAGTTGTCAAACTTATCTTCCTAACACCTTGTAACAAAGCCTTCAATTGTTTCTTTTCAGCCTCATATATTGCCAAGCAATCACTTCGAGCAGTTTTACGAGAAATTTTATGAAATTCAGAATTGGCATATTGGAAGCCCCACATCCAAACTTCATCCTCAACAATGCTGAAAGGATGCTCATGAACCATAATTGCTGTAGCGATTATTTGTCTCATCTTCTCTTGAGAATATCTTGCACCTGGTGTCACAAAGGGATTAACACTTGAATTAGAAGGTTGAAATGGAATCAATGGTTGCTTCTTTTGTGCAGCAACATGCAATCTTCTTTGTAAGCAACTATTAGAATGCCTCCATAAATGTGAAGTACTAGCTCCTTTTCCAGCATAAGAAAACATTGATTTGCAATACTTGCAAATAGCTTTTGTACCTTCAGAACTTTCAACTTGATCAAAATCATCCCAAATTGGTGAAGTCTTCTTCCTTTTTTTGTAACAACAGTTTCATTACTACCATTTTCACCCGTGACTGGTTGATTTGTAATAGTTGTTGTGTGTGTTGGTACAATGCCAGTGTCTGTTGTTGGTATTGTTGGTACTGACTGATTAATTTCTTCTCCATTTAAAGAAATAGAATTGGCCAATGGATTACTTGGAGTTACAGATTCAGCCATTTCTAAAGCTTATTATAATGCCTAAACAAAAATTAACAGACAACATTATCTCATGATTTTTTTGGCTTTCATCATATCAATGGCATAAAGTAAGAACCTTTTAATAAAAAAAAATTGATTATATTCAAAAAAGTAGAAATAATATCACAACACAAACAAAAAAATCGAATTTAAAAGAAGATCTTTGACAGAACAAAAACCCTAATTGATGAAAAATATTTAATATTATAACAACATATATAAAAAATAACAAAATAAAAAATAATGACATGAGAAAGAAGAAGAAGTACTTGCAGTCAAAGGAAGAGAAGATGAAGAGGATGGTAGATCGGTAGCTGGTAGTGGTAGGAACGTGTAAAGTGGAGAAGAGAAAAGAAAAAGACCGTGTATATGTATATTTCTTTATTAGTGTGGAGGGAAAGTTTTTAGAAATATTTTATTTGATTGACTTTTGATATTCCAATATCAAAGATTAAAGATATTAAGAAAATAAAAATGCATATATATAATTAAAGAGATAAATGGCTGAGTGGATAAAGGTATTTTCATAAGATGGAAGACCCAAGTTCAAATCCTTCCAATAGCATTTTTATTACTATAATAAAACTCTCTATATATATTTACAGGCTCAGGCCGGCCTGACAGGCCCAACAGGCTATTTCAAAAGCCTAGGCCTGGCCTTTTAAAGAATATAGGCTTTTTTAATAGCCTGAGCCTGGGCCTATTTCCTATCAGGCCAGGCCAAACACAGGCCAGGCTGCAGGCCCCTGGCAGGCCGCCTGGCCTATTTCCACCCCTAATTATGGTGCCAAGAAAGCCAAGGAAATTGAGTAGCATGTGTTTCTGCCATGATTCGAACACGGGACGTCAAAATGGAAACACTGCCCTGCCCTCCGCGAGGGCAGGGCAGCATTGTATTGTGGCATGAATCTGGCGCACCAAGGCACCATTCTGGCGCACCACAGCATCATCTGGCAGCACCAGCAGCGCACCACAGCACAATTCTGGCGCACCAACTTTTTCTGCCCTGCCCTCCGCGAGGGCAGGGCAGCATCCTGCGCACCAAGCCTGCACCACGCTGCACCACGCACGCACCAAGTACCAAATCCTGCCCTGCCCTCCACAAGGGCAGGGCAGCCTCCTGGAAGCTATTATTTTTGGGCCAAAAATTGAATTAAAAATCCAATTTAATTCATTTCTTCACCAAATCAAAAGCCCATTCAAATCCCAAAATCCAAGAATAGAAAGTGTATAAATAGGAGCTAGTTTGATGTAATTAGGACCTTTTACTTGACTTTTTAATTTTGCACTTTCTTTGAGCTTTGAATTTTTGCAACTTTTCTTGAGAGACTAAACCGAGATTTCAGAGAATTGGGGAGGAGAATTGATCTCTCTTCTTCCTCGTTCTTGCTTGGGCATTTTTCATTTCCTTGTTTTGAGTTTTGGGTGTGAAGAATTGAGGAAATTCTGTCTCAATCTCCACTCAAGAGCTCTTTAATTCCTTTTCTGCATAATTGAATTCATTTACATTCTCTTTACTGCTTCTTCTTCAATTTCTTGTTAATTGCTTTGAGAACTTGGATCTAGGAAGGCAACTAAGATCTAGGCTCTGCTACCTAGTCTCTGGAGTCCTGAGATCCCAATTTACTTTTGGTTCTTCTGTGAACCCTGCTGCACTTTACTTTCAATTTCTGTTTGAGTTCTCATTGCTTCCAATTCAATTTCTGCTTTATTAATTGTGGCAATTCAATTTCTCTTTGTTTAGATTCTGCAATCCCAGTCCTCAAATCCCTTTTACATTCAAGCCATTTACATTTCTTGCCATTTAAGTTACTGTAATTTACATTTCTTGCACTTTAAGTTTCAGTCATTTACTTTCTTGTTCTTTAAGATTCAGCAAGTTTATTTTCCTGTTCTTTAATTTACTGCGATTCTCCCTTTTCCCTTTATATTCCAAGCAATTTAGCTTCTGTTAAATACAACCCACTCAACCAAAACTTGATTCGCTTGACTAAATCAACCACTAAACTAAAATTGCTCAATCCTTCAATCCCTGTGGGATCGACCTCACTCATGTGAGTTATTATTACTTGATGCGACCCGGTACACTTGCCGGTGAGTTTTGTGTTGGATCGTTTTCCACACATCAAGTTTTTGGCGCCGTTGCCGGGGATTGAAATAGATTGACAATGATTAAGTGAAGTGGAGATCTAGATCAAGCATTTTTTCTTTTCTGTTATTTTAATTTTGACTAACACACTAACTGTTTGAATTTTTGCTTAAACTAACTAAAACTTCATTCTAGCTATAGATTGAAGTTTCATTGGTTTTCTGGATCTGTGTGTTTATTGTTGTGTGTTTGTATGTCAGGTACAGGAAGATCTTCCCCTGTCCTCTCTGAAATTGACCAAAGAACTCTTCGGAGAATAAGAAGAGCCGAAAGAGGGAAGAACGTTATTGGAGAGGAAGAATCTGAGGAGGAATTCCAAGAAATGGAAGGAGATCTCAATCAACCAGGAGAAGGGGCCAACAATAACCAACAACAATGAAGAGTCCTGGCTTCATATACATTTGCAAATGCTAGACACTGTGGAAGTAGCATTCTTCCTCCTAATGTCAATGCAAACAATTTTGAACTAAAGCCACAACTCATCACTTTGGTTCAAAACAACTGTTCTTTTGGAGGAGGGCCTTTGGAGGACCCTAATCAACATTTATCTACCTTCTTGAGAATCTGTGACACTGTGAAAACCAATGGTGTGCCTCCTGATAGCTACAAGTTATTGCTCTTTCCATTTTCTCTCAGAGATAAAGCCACTCAATGGCTAGAGACCTTTCCAAAAGAAAGCATCAACACTTGGGATGACTTGGTAAGCAAGTTTCTTGCCAAATTTTATCCCCCTCAAAGAATCCTAAGATTGAAGACTGAGGTGCAGACATTCACTCAAATGGAGGCTGAAAACTTATATGAAGCATGGGAAAGATATAAGGCTCTATTGAGGAAATGTCCACCAGAGATGTTCACTAAGTGGGACAAGTTGCAGAACTTCTATGAGGGACTCACTCTTAAGGCTCAAGAAGCACTTGATCATTCAGCTGGAGGGTCTTTGCAACTCATGAAAACTACAGAGGAAGCTCAAAACCTCATTGATATGGTGGCCAATAACCAATATTTCTTTGCTCATAAAAGACAACGCCAACCATCACAAAGAAGATGAGTAATGGAGTTGGAAGGAGTGGATTCAATTCTAGCTCAGAACAAGATAATGCAGTAGCAGATTCAACAACAGTTTGAGCAAATGGCCAAAAGGATTGATGGCTTGCAAGTTGCATCAGTGAGTGCCACAAGCCAACCACCAACTACTTGGGTGCAAAGTGAAGAAACTCAAGAGGAGCAACAGCAAGAGCAAGTCCAGTACATGCACAACCAAAATCCTGGAACAAATGAAGTCTATGGTGATACTTACAATCCATCTTGGAAGAACCATCCCAACCTCAGATGGGGGGACAACCATAATCAAAACCAACAACCATGGCAAAGAAACTCAAGTCAGAACAATTGGAAAAGCACAAACCACAACCCCCAGCCAAACACTAACCAAAATACATACAGAAAACCACAAAATAATTACCCCAACTCTAACCATTATCCACCCAATAACCACCCAACAAACCAAAATACCTATCATCATCTATCAACACCCCAAAACCAACCAATCTCACAAGACTCTCAGAGGATCACTAATCTAGAGATGCTCATGGAGAAAATGATGAAGAACCAAGAATTGACAACAAAGAACCAAGAAGCTTCCATGAAGAACTTAGAAAGGCAAATTGGGCAAATCTCCAAACAGATTTCTATTGAAAAACCATCAAGCTCACTACCAAGTGACACCATTCCCAACCCAAAGGAAGAATGCAAGGTCGTGCAACTAAGAAGTGGAAAAGTGTTAGTGGATGGCAACCAAGGAGCAACCAAGAATAATGACGATGAGCCAACAAAGAATGATGAAGCCATCAACAAGGACATGATAAGCAAGAATGTCCCAGAAAAACTCATAGAGGAAAACAGCGAACCACAGAATCTAAAGAAAGGAAAGCAGATCATGGAAGAACCAAATCCAAAACAACATCAAGTGGAGAAGAGCTCAACACCACCACTACCGTATCCACAGAGATTCCACAAGGAGACAAAGGATCAGCATTTCCACAAATTTCTTGAGACTTTCAAGAAGTTGGAAATCAACATACCTTTAGCTGAGGCGTTGGAGCAAATGCCTCTGTATGCCAAGTTCTTGAAAGAGTTCATCAACAAGAAAAGAAGTTGGAATGAAAAGGAGACTGTAATGCTTAGTGAAGAATGCAGTGCACTCATTAAAAAGGGACTCCCTCCCAAGCTTGAAGATCCTGGAGGTTTCTTCCTACCCTGCACTATTGGAAACCTATTCATCAACAAGGGGATGTGTGATTTAGGAGCAAGCATAAATCTAATCCCATCTTCTTTAGTGAAAAAGCTTGGCATAGAGGAGGTGAAACCAATACAGATGTCTTTGGAGTTGGTGGACCAATCAGTAATATATCCTAAAGGGCTGATTGAGAACCTTTTAGTTAAGGTTGACAAGTTCATTTATCCTGCAGATTTTATGATCCTGGATTCTTCAGAAAATGGAAATGACTCCATAATACTTGGTCGACCATTTTTGGCCACTGCTAGAGCCATTGTGGATATAGAGCAGGGAGAGTTAACCCTCAGGATGCATGAGGAGAGCATCATCTTGAAAGTCTTTCCAGAATTACAAAGGAATGAAGAAACAAGCAAAACAAGTGGTGATTTTCTTCCAAAGCAAGCAACCGACAAAGTAGTAGAACAGAAAAACAAGCAGATGCAAGAAGAAAAAGGAATTCAAAAGGAAGCAGGGGTGATAAACAAGGGGTGATAAACAAGAAGGAAGGTACACAACCCAAGTCACTGTCAAGAAAGAAAGATCAACAAGAAAGAAAAAGATGAAGAGCAAGAATAAGGCTCACAAAGGGTGGAAGAACAAGAAAATTCCAACTGAGGGATTTTCCAAAGGTGACAAAGTACAATTAGTATATCAACAGCTAGGAACAGAAGATTATTACACTGTCAACCAAGTACTTTCTCTTGAGCATATGGAAATTGAGCATCAAGGCACACAGAGAAAGCTTACAGTGAGAGGTGACAAGTTGAGACATCACCAACATCAACCACCCTAAAGGGAGTTCAATGTCAAGCTAGTGACAATAAAAGAGCGCTTCATGGGAGGCAACCCATGATTTAAGATTTCTGTCTTCTCTTGCATTTAATAAGCTATGATTCCTCTGAGTATGATTTTGAACTTTCATGCCTGATAAATGCATACATTGTTTTGAAGCACATGTCAAACTTCTAAGTTTGGTGTACCTTAAGGCACACCCAAGTTCATTTTTCAAAAAAGGGGATTATTCTTAGAACATATGCATAATTCTTTTGATGAAGCATATGACCAAACACTAAGTTTGGTGTCTGCATGTGTAACAATGTTCAGAAGATCATTTTCCTATTTATGGAATCAAAACCATACAGAAAGGGATCATGCATCAAGTTTTTATCATAAAATACATCAATTGTGAAGAATGGTTTGCATTGATAAGCCGTCCCCTCAACAAGAGATAAGTTTGGTGTTCACCAACTTTTAGCATTTTCATTTAAGGACGCAATTGATCACAAAAAAAAAATTAAATAACAGTTAAACAGAACAGAACAATTTTTTTTCTTTATTTACAAGTCAATAGCTAACGTTTATATTAATATCTAAGTCTAGCTGTTTTGGTTCATATAGATCTCGACAAAAGCAAGGAGGGGCCACGGCTAGGACAAGCTTAGAGAGGAATGGTCACATGTGCCTAGGGAGATGTGCCCCTTGGGAAGCAGAACATGCATGCATGCATCATTGAACGCCTAAATGCATGCAGCCAATGGGAGAAGGATCCTCGTCAAAGCCTCAACAATGCATGCAGACCGTCCATTCCATGAACCCCTTAGATGAACAACTCAATCTCAACCCTTCATGAGCACTAATGAGCTCCTTCTTCATTCATTGTGGTTTTGTTGGAAAGCTTGAAGAATCTGCCTATTAATAGCCGTAGCACTAAACGGTTCACACACTCATTCAAGCTACCTTCACATGAAAACCATAATCCCCTCTACTCCCAAAACCAACATAATTCCCTTATCTCACACAACAGAACCGAACCAAAACTCATCCCAAACACAACACATACTTCTTATATTCTCACTTTTCCTTTCTTCTCACCTCAAATCCAATGGCCTCCTCAAGTTCAAAAAAAAGGCCGGGAAAGGAACCTATGGTAGCCGAACCTCCATCATTTGATGCAAACAAATTTAGATCCCAATTCCATGAAGGGAGATATCATAGGTTCATGAAGACAAAGAATGTAATCTATGAGAAAGGCCTTGAGTTGAGAGACGGGGAATACCCCATCATGAGGCAAATCACTAAAGAAAGAAGGTGGGAACTTTTATGTGCTCCTCTTGTTGACATCAGTGCAGTCATGATCAGGGAGTTCTATGCAAATGCTGTAAAAGAAAACAAAGATAGTGCCCCTTACACAAGTTATGTCAGAGGAGTTGAAGTGAGTTTTAGCCCAGCTGCCATCACAAGGGCCCTCAAGTTGAGAACCATAACTTATGCAGAGCCCAGTTATGAAACCAGATTGCAGATGGAAAACAATCCTGATGAGATCTTGCAAGGGTTATGTGTGGAGAATATAGATTGGGAAAGAGATTCAAAGGGAGTTCCAAGTCACTTGAGAAGGATAAATCTTACTCCCGTGGCCAAGGGATGGTATGAAATAGTGAGGAGATCTATCCTTCCTACTGGAAACGCCTCTTGGGTCACAATCAAACGAGCACTCTTGACTTACTGCATCTTACATGGAGGTGAAATCAACCTCGCACAACTCATAGCCGACAGTATTCAAGAGATGGCCAATAGCACAAGCAAATCAAGTGGTCTTGGACATCCAAGTACCATCCTCAGGCTATGTGACAAAGCTAGAGTAATCTTTGAAGATGAGGACACAGAAAAAGTGAAAAAGGGAAAAGGAATCACCAAGAAGAGTATAGAGGGAATGAATGAAGAAGAAGATCAAGAAGGGGTGGTAGCTCCTAGACAAAGGAGATCACAAAGAGAGGAAGGACGAAATCAAGCTCATGATGCCATAGACATGAGCCAATTACAAAGATCAATTGAAGAACTATCTCAGCAACTCATGCAGGCTCAACAAGGTCAAAATCAGGGGGGCCAAGAGAAATATCTAGAGCCCCATCCAGAATTTGTAGAGCAATATTTGAAAGATAAAGAGGAACAGGAAGCTTGGCAGCGTCAAATGGAAGAGAAACAAGAGAGATGGCAACAACAAATGATGACTCAACAGCAAGAATTTCAAGCACAGATTCTTGAAGGACAAAAAGAGCAATACAAAGAATTCAAAGAATCATATGATAAGCTGTATTTTAGTCAAGCTAAAGCAGGGGAATATAATCACAACCTGTATCAATGGAAGAATATTCATCACACCATGGGAGAAGTTAGATATGCACAAAGAATGGAGAATGATGAAAACATGCAAGCAAGGTTGGAGTACTTGACCCATAATTTGCCAACACTCAATCCTCAGATCAAGCCATTTGAGCAATGCCCTGAATTTGTAGCCAAGCAGCAGGCAAGATCTCATCAATATACTGAGGCAACTTTTAAAAGATTGGAAGAAGTTGGGCTCTCAGGACTCTTAGATTCTGTTTGGGGTAGAAGATGTCCTGGTGAAGAGATCCGAGATTATTCCAAGACAGGGAAGAGAAAGAAGAAAAAGGGAGAATCTAGCAGCAGCCACGACCATTAGAAGGTGGCAAAGTTCTTTCATATTTCCTCTTTCATGCCTCTAATAAGGAGATGCATGTCTGAAACATGATATGCCTCCATCATCTAGTTCTTTTTACTTCATGCAATTTTTGTTCTTTGTTTTTCATTTTAGTTATTTAATAAATAGCTAGAGAAATGCTAAATCTGCATAATGCTTGTTATCCATCACTTAGCTTAAAATTTTGTCTTGTTTCCCACATGCTTAAATAAAAGAGATTTGTTTGAATTGAAAAGTGAAATATCCAATGTTGCATAAGTAAGAATGGAAGTTAATGGTGGTATATGTGTTTGATTAAATGCATAACTCATGAAATAATTGTTGCATAATATCATTCTCATTCAAATGTGAGTTAGCTTGCTGTTACAAAGACTCTTATCAATAATGAAAAAGCCCTTGGGAATAAAAACAAAAAGAAAAGGAAGAAGAAAAAGCCAAAATGGCAAGAAAAACAAAGAATAAAGGTTGGACACCAATAGCTTGGACCCTAGGACATATGCCTGTGATGTTCTTGTACTGAGATATGCTTGGATGAGTAAATTCTAAGGGGTATTTTAAAACCCGGTCACTTAGATCAACTGATTTGGGATGGCCAATTGAAATTCCACAATAAAGAGCAACTTAGATACAGAACATTTAGTTATCCAAAGAGATGCTGGGCATCAATGATCCTAGGAAGAATTAGTGAGCCATGTGTCTGTGGTGGAAAGATGTTGAGCAAAAGAAAAAAAAAATAAAGCCAAAGGCTACTACTGCAACATTTGACACCAAACCTCCAAAAGAATAATAAGCTTGTTAAGCATTATAAGAAAGAAAAGTTAGCAAGGGAGTAATCAAAAAGTGAGTCTTATAACAGCAAGTTTAGCAAGCCTTTGAAGAAAGATGTATATTATGTAACAGCAACAATAATTGAGTTATCATTGTCTGCATAAAGATCCCATAAATCAAGTTATGCTTTATGCCTAATAAGGATATGTGTTCTTTTATTATTCATTTCAATTTCTCTTAGTTTTGATGCTTGCTTGGGGACAAGCAAGATTTAAGTTTGGTGTTGTGATGACAAGTCATCATATACCCATTTTTCAAGCTAATTTCACTTGTTTTATTAGTCTTTATGCACTTTCTTGCATCCTAAGTAAGTGATTTGGAGTGAAAATGCATAACTTCTTTAAATCAAACAATCACCATGAAATTAATGTTAACTCATAAGGTTTAAGCTAATTTTAATTGAATTTTAATTGATTTATAATCCTTGTGAATTTAGTGATACTTGGAATGGTTGTTTTGGTTTAATGTAGGTGAAGAAAAGAATAAAAGAGAAAAGCATGGCCTAAGAAAGCGTGACCAAAGGAGAAGAAAACGTGGTCAAAGGAAGGAGAAGTGTGCCGCATGAAAAGAAGGGAGGCAAGCATTGCCCTCCACAAGGGCACACTGCCCTCTAGGAGGGCAACATAAGGGAACAAAGCATGAAAGGCAACTCTGCCCTGCCCACTACAAGGGCAGAGCACAAATTTGTGCCTTGGAATCAAGAAGAATAAAACCTTGCCCTGCCCTCCACAAGGGCAGTATTGGGCTCACCAAGGGAAGAAAATCAAAGAAAAATGTCTATAATGCTTGCCACAAGAGTTGAACACGGGACCATGAGGAAGCAAGGAACTAGGCTCCATTATGGTGCCAAGAAAGCCAAGGAAATTGAGTAGCGTGTGTTTCTGCCATGATTCGAACGTGGGACGTCAAAATGGAAACACTGCCCTGCCCTCCGCGAGGGCAGGGCAGCATTGTGTTGTGGCATGAATCTGGCGCACCACAGCATCATCTGGCAGCACCAGCAGCGCACCACAGCACAATTCTGGCACACCAACTTTTTCTGCCCTGCCCTCCGCGAGGGCAGGGCAGCATCCTGTGCACCAAGCCTGCACCACGCCGCACCACGCACGCACCAAGCACCAAATCCTGCCCTGCCCTCCACAAGGGCAGGGCAGCCTCCTGGAAGCTATTATTTTTGGGCTAAAAATTGAATTAAAAATCCAATTTAATTTATTTCTTCACCAAATCAAAAGCCCATTCAAATCCCAAAATCCAAGAATAGAAAGTGTATAAATAGGAGCTAGTTTGATGTAATTAGGACCTTTTACTTGACTTTTTAATTTTGCACTTTCTTTGAGCTTTGAATTTTTGCAACTTTTCTTGAGAGACTGAACCGAGATTTCAGAGAATTGGGGAGGAGAATTGATCTCTCTTCTTCCTCGTTCTTGCTTGGGCATTTTTCATTTCCTTGTTTTGAGTTTTGGGTGTGAAGAATTGAGGAAATTCTGTCTCAATCTCCACTCAAGAGCTCTTTAATTCCTTTTCTGCATAATTGAATTCATTTACATTCTCTTTACTGCTTCTTCTTCAATTTCTTGTTAATTGCTTTGAGAACTTGGATCTAGGAAGGCAATTAAGATCTAGGCTCTGCTACCTAGTCTCTGGAGTCCTGAGATCCCAATTTACTTTTGGTTCTTCTGTGAACCCTGCTGTACTTTACTTTCAATTTCTGTTTGAGTTCTCATTGCTTCCAATTCAATTTCTGCTTTATTAATTGTGGCAATTCAATTTCTCTTTGTTTAGATTCTGCAATCCCAGTCCTCAAATCCCTTTTACATTCAAGCCATTTACATTTCTTGCCATTTAAGTTACTGTAATTTACATTTCTTGCACTTTAAGTTTCAGTCATTTACTTTCTTGTTCTTTAAGATTCAGCAAGTTTATTTTCCTGTTCTTTAATTTACTGCGATTCTCCCTTTTCCCTTTATATTCCAAGCAATTTAGCTTCTGTTAAATACAACCCACTCAACCAAAACTTGATTCACTTGACTAAATCAACCACTAAACTAAAATTGCTCAATCCTTCAATCCCTGTGGGATCGACCTCACTCATGTGAGTTATTATTACTTGATGCGACCCGGTACACTTGCCGGTGAGTTTTGTGTTGGATCCTTTTCCACACATCAGTGGCAATTCAATTTCTCTTTGTTTAGATTCTGCAATCCCAGTCCTCAAATCCCTTTTACATTCAAGCCATTTACATTTCTTGCCATTTAAGTTACTGTAATTTACATTTCTTGCACTTTAAGTTTCAGTCATTTACTTTCTTGTTCTTTAAGATTCAGCAAGTTTATTTTCCTGTTCTTTAATTTACTGCGATTCTCCCTTTTCCCTTTATATTCCAAGCAATTTAGCTTCTGTTAAATACAACCCACTCAACCAAAACTTGATTCGCTTGACTAAATCAACCACTAAACTAAAATTGCTCAATCCTTCAATCCCTGTGGGATCGACCTCACTCATGTGAGTTATTATTACTTGATGCGACCCGGTACACTTGCCGGTGAGTTTTGTGTTGGATCGTTTTCCACACATCAGTGGCAATTCAATTTCTCTTTGTTTAGATTCTGCAATCCCAGTCCTCAAATCCCTTTTACATTCAAGCCATTTACATTTCTTGCCATTTAAGTTACTGTAATTTACATTTCTTGCACTTTAAGTTTCAGTCATTTACTTTCTTGTTCTTTAAGATTCAGCAAGTTTATTTTCCTGTTCTTTAATTTACTGCGATTCTCCCTTTTCCCTTTATATTCCAAGCAATTTAGCTTCTGTTAAATACAACCCACTCAACCAAAACTTGATTCGCTTGACTAAATCAACCACTAAACTAAAATTGCTCAATCCTTCAATCCCTGTGGGATCGACCTCACTCATGTGAGTTATTATTACTTGATGCGACCCGGTACACTTGCCGGTGAGTTTTGTGTTGGATCGTTTTCCACACATCAGTGGCAATTCAATTTCTCTTTGTTTAGATTCTGCAATCCCAGTCCTCAAATCCCTTTTACATTCAAGCCATTTACATTTCTTGCCATTTAAGTTACTGTAATTTACATTTCTTGCACTTTAAGTTTCAGTCATTTACTTTCTTGTTCTTTAAGATTCAGCAAGTTTATTTTCCTGTTCTTTAATTTACTGCGATTCTCCCTTTTCCCTTTATATTCCAAGCAATTTAGCTTCTGTTAAATACAACCCACTCAACCAAAACTTGATTCGCTTGACTAAATCAACCACTAAACTAAAATTGCTCAATCCTTCAATCCCTGTGGGATCGACCTCACTCATGTGAGTTATTATTACTTGATGCGACCCGGTACACTTGCCGGTGAGTTTTGTGTTGGATCGTTTTCCACACATCAGTGGCAATTCAATTTCTCTTTGTTTAGATTCTGCAATCCCAGTCCTCAAATCCCTTTTACATTCAAGCCATTTACATTTCTTGCCATTTAAGTTACTGTAATTTACATTTCTTGCACTTTAAGTTTCAGTCATTTACTTTCTTGTTCTTTAAGATTCAGCAAGTTTATTTTCCTGTTCTTTAATTTACTGCGATTCTCCCTTTTCCCTTTATATTCCAAGCAATTTAGCTTCTGTTAAATACAACCCACTCAACCAAAACTTGATTCGCTTGACTAAATCAACCACTAAACTAAAATTGCTCAATCCTTCAATCCCTGTGGGATCGACCTCACTCATGTGAGTTATTATTACTTGATGCGACCCGGTACACTTGCCGGTGAGTTTTGTGTTGGATCGTTTTCCACACATCAGTGGCAATTCAATTTCTCTTTGTTTAGATTCTGCAATCCCAGTCCTCAAATCCCTTTTACATTCAAGCCATTTACATTTCTTGCCATTTAAGTTACTGTAATTTACATTTCTTGCACTTTAAGTTTCAGTCATTTACTTTCTTGTTCTTTAAGATTCAGCAAGTTTATTTTCCTGTTCTTTAATTTACTGCGATTCTCCCTTTTCCCTTTATATTCCAAGCAATTTAGCTTCTGTTAAATACAACCCACTCAACCAAAACTTGATTCGCTTGACTAAATCAACCACTAAACTAAAATTGCTCAATCCTTCAATCCCTGTGGGATCGACCTCACTCATGTGAGTTATTATTACTTGATGCGACCCGGTACACTTGCCGGTGAGTTTTGTGTTGGATCGTTTTCCACACATCAGTGGCAATTCAATTTCTCTTTGTTTAGATTCTGCAATCCCAGTCCTCAAATCCCTTTTACATTCAAGCCATTTACATTTCTTGCCATTTAAGTTACTGTAATTTACATTTCTTGCACTTTAAGTTTCAGTCATTTACTTTCTTGTTCTTTAAGATTCAGCAAGTTTATTTTCCTGTTCTTTAATTTACTGCGATTCTCCCTTTTCCCTTTATATTCCAAGCAATTTAGCTTCTGTTAAATACAACCCACTCAACCAAAACTTGATTCGCTTGACTAAATCAACCACTAAACTAAAATTGCTCAATCCTTCAATCCCTGTGGGATCGACCTCACTCATGTGAGTTATTATTACTTGATGCGACCCGGTACACTTGCCGGTGAGTTTTGTGTTGGATCGTTTTCCACACATCAGTGGCAATTCAATTTCTCTTTGTTTAGATTCTGCAATCCCAGTCCTCAAATCCCTTTTACATTCAAGCCATTTACATTTCTTGCCATTTAAGTTACTGTAATTTACATTTCTTGCACTTTAAGTTTCAGTCATTTACTTTCTTGTTCTTTAAGATTCAGCAAGTTTATTTTCCTGTTCTTTAATTTACTGCGATTCTCCCTTTTCCCTTTATATTCCAAGCAATTTAGCTTCTGTTAAATACAACCCACTCAACCAAAACTTGATTCGCTTGACTAAATCAACCACTAAACTAAAATTGCTCAATCCTTCAATCCCTGTGGGATCGACCTCACTCATGTGAGTTATTATTACTTGATGCGACCCGGTACACTTGCCGGTGAGTTTTGTGTTGGATCGTTTTCCACACATCAGTGGCAATTCAATTTCTCTTTGTTTAGATTCTGCAATCCCAGTCCTCAAATCCCTTTTACATTCAAGCCATTTACATTTCTTGCCATTTAAGTTACTGTAATTTACATTTCTTGCACTTTAAGTTTCAGTCATTTACTTTCTTGTTCTTTAAGATTCAGCAAGTTTATTTTCCTGTTCTTTAATTTACTGCGATTCTCCCTTTTCCCTTTATATTCCAAGCAATTTAGCTTCTGTTAAATACAACCCACTCAACCAAAACTTGATTCGCTTGACTAAATCAACCACTAAACTAAAATTGCTCAATCCTTCAATCCCTGTGGGATCGACCTCACTCATGTGAGTTATTATTACTTGATGCGACCCGGTACACTTGCCGGTGAGTTTTGTGTTGGATCGTTTTCCACACATCACTTTCCTTTTTCAGAATGGCCACTAAGAAAGGCAAAGAGAAAGCTACCCCCAAAACCACCAGCAAGGAAAGGAACAAAAAGAGCACTAGCTGAGGAACCACAACCCGTCCACTTGCACATCTTAGCATGCACCGAGGACGGTGCAATCTTTAAGTGTGGGGAGGTCGATATCGATCTCCATGGGTTAGTTACTCTTCTATCTCAACACCAATGGTTTATTTTTCTTGTTAGTTGTTGCATTTGCATATTTGATTGCATATTTATTTGATTTTGTGCATTTAGTTACTAGATTTTGTGCATTTAGTTACTACTTGGTTGAAGTAATATTTTTTTTTCAAGAAATTTTTATAGTATTTCACTAATTTAAATTGAAAAATTTGTGTTAAACTTGTTTGGAAGTTGTATTTGGAACATAGTTAAAAGCTAGAATACACAACCTGTGAGACTTTGAGCTTATTTACATGGCTACATTGTTTAACCATAAATATTTTATTCTTGTGTGTTTCCTTCTCTATAACTGCAATCTAGATTTTGTTCCAATCTATATGTTCATTATTTAGTGTATTTACATGCTTGCATATGATTGAGGTCATCATTTGAAATTTTTCTCACTTATCCCAAATTAGCCTACCTTTTGCATCACCCTTATTAGCCCCCTTGAGCTTTTTAATCCCCTCTTGTTCTATAAACCACATTACTAGCCTTAAGCAGAAAAATAAATTAAAAAATCCCAAGTTGAATCCTTGGTTAGCTTAAGATAAATATTGTGTAAAATTTAAGTGTGAGAATTTTACGGGAACATGGGATGATAAAAAAAAAGTAGGAAATTAAACTGAATAAGATATTTCAAGGTTTGGGAAGCATGCTCATATGAAATCAAAATAAAAATAAATTACCATGTACATTGATAAAAAAAATTATTATTAAGTGATTGAATAAGGGGATACAAAAAAAAATAATACCCCAAAAGCAAAATAAAAAGAATCAATGCACATAGGACAAAATTCAAAAATAAATTTGGTGCATGAGCATGTAATACAAAAGTGGAAAAATTTGGGTAGCTAGGTAAAGAACTTTGAAATTATAGAAGGTATGTATGTTAGGTGAGATCTTAGACTAATCAAGGATTCACTTTGTTAGCTTACTTAGCCTTATATATACATCCTCACCCTTGCCTTGGCCCCATTACAACCTTAAAAAGACCTCATGATGTTTGCATTAGTACATTAAATATTTGTTGATTGGTTAGATGAAGAACAATGTTTAGAAAGCATGACTAGGGAAGAGTAGAGTGATTGACCCTAGACACTTGAGAGTTAGAGTGATATACACTACCAGTAAGGGTTCAGTGCTTAAATCTATGTTCCCTGCTTTCATAAGCTATATTCTTACAAGTTTACTTGTCTTTTATTGTGTAATTTGAATTAGTGGAATTTGATTCATATTTGTCTTGAAGAACTTATTTACTTTTAACCAAGTAGGTAGAAACATTTTGCATGTGGTTGCATTCGCATAGATAGGTTGCCTTGCATACTCTCTATCATTCCTCTTCACTTCTTTATAGCTTCTCTTGAGCTTAGCATGAGGACATGCTAATGTTTAAGTGTGGGGAGGTTGATAAACCACTATTTTATGGTTTATCTTGTGCTCAATTGAGTGGTTTTTATCAACTCTTTACCCACTTATTCATATGATTTGCATGTTTTATATTTTCCTTTCTGATTCTGTGCTATGATTGAAAACATGCTTCTTTGGCTTTTATTTTCTTTTATTTAATCCTCTCTTATTACCATTAGATGCCTTGATATGTGTGTTAAGTGATTTCAGGAATTACAGGGCAAGAATGGCTTAGAGGATGGAAAGGAAGCATGCAAAAGTGGAAGGAATACAAGAAGTTGAAGAAACTGCAAAGCTGTCAGCCTGACCCTCTCGCACTAAAACGACCATAACTTGAGCTATAGAGGTTTAAATGATGCAGCTCCACTTGCGTTGGAAAGCTAACATCCGGGGCTTCGATTTGATATATAATTTGCCATAGTGGCTGTACAGATAGGTGACGCGAACGCGTCATTCATGCGGACGCATCGCATTTGCGAAAATCAGCGTGGCAGAATTCGCAAACAGCGAATCCTGGGCTATTTCCGGCCCAGTTTCAAGCCCAGAAAACACAGATTAAAGGCTGCAAAGTGAAGGAATGAAGGAGACACTTCAGATTAGGCTCTCATAATTCATAATTTTAGTTTTAGATGTAGTTTTTAGAGAGATGTTCTCTCCTCTCTCTTAGGATTAGGATTAGGATTAGGATTTCATCATCCTCAATCACAGGTTCAATATTCCTTTTATATATTTTCCCAATTTAGTTTATGAACTCTTTATGTTTGGATTGATTTTCTTAATTAATGTTATTTGAGGTATTTCAGTTTATGATTGTTTTATTTATATGAATGCTTTTAATTTAATTTAGATATTTTTCCTTTTGGCTTTGGTTAAATAATTGGTAACTCTTGAGTTATCAAACTCATTGTTGATTCAAAATTGGAATTCTTCAAGAATTAATTCGAGATCCAATAACTCCAACTTTTTCCAAGGAAAGACTGGGACTTGAGGATTCGAATTAATTCATCCACTTAACTTACCTTCATAGTTAGAGGTTAACAAAGTGGGAGAAAAATTCAATTCTCATCATAATTGATAAGAATAACTAGGATAAGACTTCCAGTTCTTCATACCTTGCTAAGAGATTATATTATTGTTAATTTATTTTATTTGTCATTTAAATATACATGTGCCCATTGCCCAAACTCCAAAACCCCAATTTACAAACTCATAACCAATAATAAGAACATACCTCCCTGCAATTCCTTGAGAAGACGACCGAGATTTAAATACTCGGTTATCAATTTTAAAAAGGGGTTTGTTATTTGTGACAACCAAAACGTTTGTATGAAAGGACTTTTGTTGGTTTAGAAGCTATACTTTCAACGGAAATTTATTTTGAATTCTAGACCACGCAAAAGTTCTCTCATCAGCGAGGGTTTGTCTGATTTTAGTACCAGTTGATGAGAGAGGAGCGTTGGCTTAAGATGAATGGGAGGATGATGATTGGAGAAAACCAGTTGCTGAATATTTAAAAGATCCTAATGTTCGAGTCAACAGGAAAATAAAGTTGAAAGCAATGAACTTTATGTTGTTGGCTGATGAATTATATAAGAAAGGTCTCGACGGAAGTCTTTATAGGTGTTTAAGATAGTCAGATAAAAATATTGCTTTGGGGAAAGTTCATAGAGGTACATGTCATGCTCATCAGGCTGGGATGAAAATGACATGGATACTAAGTCGAAATCAGGCCTGTTGGCCCTCTATGTTTAAAGATTGCATTGAATTACGCAAAAGCATGTTAAGAATGTCAACGCCATGGAGTGGTACAACAGATCCCAGCATTCGAATTACATTCAATTATTTAACCTTGGACTTTTCGAGGATGGGCTCTGGATTTGATTGGGGTGATACACCCTCCTTCGTCGAAAAATCCTAAGTTCATTCTAGTGGCGAATGATTATTTCACAAAGTAGGTTGAAGCTGTTCCTTTAATAGAGGCTGGACAAAATGAAGTGATAGACTTTATAAAGGAACATATAATCCATCGATTTGGAATTCCCGAAACTTTGAGTACTGATCAAGGAACTATATTCACTGGTCAGCGGATTAAGAATTTTGCAGCTTCAAGAAACATTAATATGGTTACTTCAACTCCATATTATGCGCAAGCCAATGGGCAAGTTGAGGCAGCAAATGAAATATTAATCAATTTGATTAAGAAACAAATTGCTAGTAAACCTCAAACCTGGCATGAAAATTTGAGTCAAGTATTATGAGGTTATCAAAATTTACCAAGAGGATCAACAGGTACTTCCCCTTATAAATTAGTATATGGTCATGACGCAGTTTTGTCACTAGGGATTAATCTCAATACATTAAGAATATTGAAACAAGATGAGTTGCTAGTCGATGATTATTGGAATGCAATGTATGATGAATTGAATGATTTGGATTCAGAACGTATGCTGGCACTTGAAAATATAATTCGGAAAAAAGAAAGTGTTGTCTGAAATTATAATCGTTGAATAAAAGAGAAATGTTTCAATATGGGAGAATTAGTTTTAAAAGTTGGATTGCCAATGGAAAAGAAGTCAATATTTATTGTCAAATAGTCCCATACTTGGGAAGGACCTTTCAAGTGATTGATTTGTATTCTGAAAATGCATATCGAATTAAAGATATCGATTCTGTAAACGTGGTTAAATCGATAAATGGAAGATACTTGAAACAATATCAATGTATGAAGGATCAAGATTAGGAATATAAATAAATATATAAAAGCACATGAAAAGTCATTATACATGGAAAACATTCTATGTAGGTGAAATAAGGGGTGCCAGAAGTTCAGCTAGTTCGGAATAAAGTTGAACCCTCTCACTGTTCAAAGCGGAAAGCGCTTCGATTTGCTTATATTTTTCATTTTGAGCCTTGTCAAGTTGCTTGTCAAATTATTTTTGTTTGCCTTCTGTAACGCAAAGTTCTGTGAAGATTACTTGTTGTTTATGTTGAATTGTGGCCAAGGGGATAACTAAGTCAGCTTTTCTTTTTCAAATTTTAGCTAGTTTTTGTTCGATTCGGGCTAGTTTTGCTTCAAGTTGTTCTTCTTGTTTGTCATAGTAGGCTTGAGTGTTGAACGCTTGAGTAATCTTCAAATCATATGCTTTGCATAATGTTTTCATTGGTTGAAGAACCTTATTAATTTCTTTTGATTCAATCTTGATTTTGGCCACTTTCTCTTTGGCCTCTTGCAACTTGTCCTGAGCAGTGATACAGTCATTTGAAAATTTTATGAACTTCTTGACTATAACAGAAAACTGGGGAGGAACCTGGAATTCGAGAGAAAAGCTTAAAATGTCAAAAAGGAGAGAATTTAGGTTTGATTGATTAGTCCATTCTGAGGGAGTATGTGTTTAAAGCCTTAGAAGAGTGGTTATTTGTTGGAGAGTGTGTCGGTTGAGCTCAGAAGGAAGGCTAGATGTTGAAGGGTCCTCATAGGTTGGATTTGAAATAGGCACTTCATCTTCCTGAATGATTTGTGTTTGAAAGGTGTTCATACCCTAGGTCGAGCTGTTCGACCCAGGATGTTTATGACAAGATGACCGACCTCTTTAGGACAGGACCATCTGACCTTTTCTCAAAGAGCTCGGCCAAACCACCAAGTCCAACAAGTCAAACACGGCGGCTCTGGCCATCATCATCCAGTCGGACATAACAGTTCCAACCAGTACAGAAGATATCGTCCGAGATCATCCTACAGTTTCAGGTAACCCACGGAACATTGGCGCCGTTGTCGGGGACCTGAAAGTCATCCCACCATCATGGCAGACAACTTGGACAATGACCACAATTCTGATGTGAAGAACAGAACACCACATAAGAATGTGGAGATTACACTAGACAATACTTCTCAACCTAACAAAGACAAGGACTCCCCAAGCACGGGACCCATGGAAGCACTTCAAGATCGCCTAAAACAACTCGAAAAAGAGGTCGAATATCAGCGGAAAGCCGAGAAAGACCTACAAAGGAAAGTATGCGACGCCACGAATTAGAAGACAAGCTCCAAAAGCTCGAAGCTGATCTCAAAACTAAATTTACTCAATCCAGTCACGAGGATAATTCCCACAAGGACCACGACCCATTCACCAAAGAGATCATGAAGGCTAAAATCCCAAAAAACTTCTAACCTCCCGATATGACTTTATATGATGGCACATCAGATCCCAGCCATCATCTCAGCAACTTCCGAAGTAGAATGTATCTCACCGATGCCTCAAACGCAACTCGGTGCAAAACTTTCCCGACCACCTTAATAAAGGCAGCAATTAAATGGTTCGACAATCTGCCTCCCAGGTCCATCTCAAGCTTTAACGACTTAGCCGAAAAGTTTCTAGCTAGATTCTCCATCCAGAAGTACAAAACTAAACATGCCCTAAGTCTACAAGGGATCAAGCAAGGAGATCGGGAAAGTCTTCGTAACTACATGGAAAGATTCAACAAAGCATGTATGGACATTCAGAGTCTGCTAACCGAAGCAGCCATTATGGGTCTCATCAATGGCCAACGAGAGGGACTTTTTAGTCAATCCATATCAAAGAAACATCCCACATCTCTAAATGAAGTACAAGAACGAGCAGAAAAATACATCAACATGGAGAAAGACTCTCGACTAGGAGAAACCCCAAAATCCGGATTCGCCAACTCCTCCCGAGATAAAGACAAAGATTCCAAGAAAAAAGATGATCCGCATGGAGAGAAGATTAAGAAATACCATAATTACACCCCTCTTCGGTGTCTCTTGTGGAAGTTTACAGAGAAGTATGCCACACAGAGAAGATTCCACCACCCCGTCCACTTAAAAGCAAAAAGGGAGGAGGAAATCGGATGGAATATTGCAAATACCATCGAATCTATGGACATCCCAGCAACGAGTGCTTCGACTTGAAGAATGTCATACAGAAATTGGTAAGAGAAGGGAGACTAGATCAGTACCTAGCCAGTAAGACATATGAGCCCAGAAAGAGAAGAATAGACGAAGAGGTTGGCCGAACAAAACGACCACCTCGTACCCTGGAGAGGCATGTTCACATGATACATGGGGGATTCGCGGGAGGAGAAATCTCCAAATCATCTCGCAAAAGACACCTTAAAGAAGTATACCACGTCGAGGGAGGAGAAGAGGAACCCGATCTCCCTACTATCACCTTTACTAAAGATGACGCAGCTGGCGTCATCTCGGGAAATGACGATCCCATGGTCATCACTATCATATTGGCCAACGCTAATCTCCACCGAACACTGGTGAACCAAGGAAGCTTGGCCGACATTTTATTCAAAACAGCCTTCGACAAACTCGACCTAGAAGAAAAAGAGCTCAGAGCATATCCGGACAGCTTATTTGGACTTGAAGACACCCCAATCCAACCACTTGGTTACATCTTGCTACACACAACCTTTGGAAAAGGGAACCGGTCTAAGACCCTCAACATAGACTACATTGTGGTCGACGTGAACTCAGCCTACATTGCCTTAATAGGCCGGACAACTCTAAACCAGCTCGGAGCAGTAGTCTTAACTCCACACCTATGCATGAAGTTTCCAACTACAGAAGGGATCGCTACGATAAAAGGAGAGCAGAAGACGGCCCGCCGCTGTTACAACGAAAGTCTAAACCTCAGAAGCAAAGGAGAAGATATCTACACCATCGAACTTGGAGGAGTTCGAGGTCGAGAAGAATTCCGTCCAAAACCAGAAGGCGAGATAGAAAAAGTCCAGATTGGAGATGCCCCGGACAAAACAACCAACGTTAGTGCAATCCTTAAAGAAGATGTAAAAAAGTCCCTCATATAGTTCTTAAAGGATAACATCGACCTCTTCACATGGAAAGCCGCAGACATGCCGGGCATAGACCCCAAGCTAATGTGCCACAAACTGGCAGTATATCTAGGGTCTCGGCCAGTATAGCAAAGGCGTAGAAAGCTCGGGCCAAAAAGATCCCAAGCTGTCGAAGAACAATATACAAGACCTACTGGAGACAGGATTCATCAGAGAGGTCAAATACCCATTATGGCTAGCCAACGTGGTCTTAGTGAAAAAATCAAATGGGAAGTGGCGGATGTGCACTGACTACACTAATCTCAACAAAGTCTGCCCAAAAGATCCTTATCCGCTCCCAAGTATCGATACTCTGGTGGATGCCTCCTCCAGTTACAAGTACCTCTCATATATGGACGCTTATTCAGGATACAATCAAATCCCAATGTATCCGCCTGATCAAGAAAAAACTTCATTTTTAACTCCCAAAGCAAACTACTGTTACATCGTCATGCCCTTCGGACTCAAAAATGCAGGAGCTACCTTCCAAAGGTTAATGAACAAAGTCTTCGCAGAGCACATCAGAAAACTAATGGAGGTATATGTAGATGACATGTTAGTAAAAACACAAAGCGAGGAGTCGCTACTATCCGACCTCGCCCAAGTATTCAATACCATAAGAAAGCATGGCATGCGACTTAATCCTGCAAAGTGCACCTTCACAGTAGAGGCCGGCAAGTTCTTAGGTTTTATGCTCACACAAAGAGGAATTGAGGAAAACCTAGATAAATACCAAGCTATACTCGACATGAAGAGTCCGACATGTGTTTAAGAGGTACAACAACTCAATGGAAGATTGGCAGCTGTTCCGGGGGTTACCTGAAACTGTAGGTTGATCTCGGACGAGATCTTCTGTACTGGTCGGAACGGAGGTATCTGATTTGTAGGACTTGATGGAGGTGCTGATTCCTTCGTCCCCGGAGGGTGGGGGGTACCTGCAAGGGACTCCGATGCTTAAGTTAGCAAGGGTATTAAGCAGGTATTGAGTAGAATCAGAGTATGAGTTATACCTGGGTGCTCCAGTGTATTTATAATGGCATAGAGCGACCTTCTTAGATAAGATAAGTTAGTTATCTTATCTTATCTTTATCTTTTGAGTAGGGTCACCTTATCTTTCAAGGGAACCACCTTTCTCCCTGTAAGCTTGGACTGCCTTGGGCTTTGTTGCGCGGTCCTCCATTTGGGCCCTTCTTTAGGCTTTCCTAGTGACTTGTCCGAGCTCTTTGAGAAGAGGTTGGTTTGTCCTAACCTGAAGAGGTTGGTCGCTTTGTCTGTAGACATCCTGGGTCGGACAGTTCGACCCTGGGTATGAACAGTGCCCCTGCTCGAGCTCGGTCTTCCTTTGGAGATAGAGTCTTAGTTTTTAGGACTTCGAACCTTCTCGAATGGATCCGAACTCGAGCATTTTGTCGACTTCATCTTTTGCAGAGTTCATTTGAATGTGGAACGTTTCGCTTCCTCTGAGAGCGCGCGCTTTTGTATTAGCGTCCTTGCCTTGGGAATGTGCGAGGGTTTAAATGCCCTCATTAATTGGTTTTTAATGCCCCTATTTTCTCTTGGTTTTCTTTATTTCAAATTTTGTATCCAAGAGACGATTTCCCTTTTCCTGTAACTTCCCTTCTTTCTCGCCTTTTCCTGTTCTGCATTTCTTATTTTCTTCTTGTGACGTTTTGGCATTCGCTGGTGCTTTTTCTTCGCGGTTAATCCCTGCTGCTTTGCTCTTCAGCTTTTCCCTTCAAAGCTTCCTCCTTTTTCCAGGTTGGTTCTATTTTTGATTCTTTGATGACGCTCTTATTTTGTATGTTGGAAAGTTTTGAACTTTTTCCTTAGTTTCTGTATTTGGTTTATTGCTGTAATGCCTGTTTCCTGGTCTTCTTTTCGTTCTTATGTATGCTTTGGGTGATTTTCCTGGTTCTGGCTTCTTTTTAGGGTTGATTTCCGTACTGCTGTTTCGAAAAAGGTTGCTCCTTTGATAACTTGTTTGCTTCATTAATGATTTTGCTATACTGGTTGATGGTTGTTCTTCGATAGAGATGATGGTTTTTGATGACTTTCTTTTGACTTTTCGCCTTTTTTCTTCTCAGAACGCTTGTTTTGTTTGAAAGAGGGTTTTATCTTTGTAGCTTTTTCTGGGACTTTACTCTATCATTGCCTCCAAAGGATGCCCCTGGACCCTGGTGTGCGTCTTGGGGTTTTCCTTTTATTGTTTTTTGTGTGCTTAAGCTCGCATTTGTTTGAGTTGCTTCCTTTTTGTCCAAACTTGCTTTTTGGGGTTAGTAACCCGTTTCCTTTTCTTTGTAGGATTAGTTGGCCATGTCGTCTCACAAAAATATTGTCGAGGCATCCTCTAAGGTACCTGAGGGGATGTCCGAGTGGTTGGACTCCCTGGTGTTGTTGTGTGTATCCCTAGCTAATGCAAAATTCTGCACAGAGCTTAGAAAACACCATCGAATCTGTAGTAGTGAGAATCAGGAGCGCAACTATGAGTTGGGGGAACCCGATTCTGATGACAGGGTCTGTTTTCCAACTTCGAGCCAGGGAGAGCGTCCTTTCTTTTATGCATATGATTTCTTCTTTAGCCAAATGGATATTACCATTCCTTTTACTTCCTTTGAGACCGACTTGTTTTGGTCTTGCAACGTGGCCCCATCTCAGCTTCATCCGAATTCTTGGGGCTTTATCAAGATTTTTCAGATGGTTTGTCATGAGTTTGGCGTTAAACCCTCTTTAACCCTTTTTCTGTATCTCTTTGTGTTGACCAAGCCTGGGACTACCAAAAAGAAAGCTTCTTGGATTTCTTTTAGGTCGGCCCAGGGACATAAAGTCTTCTCCATGTATAATGAGTCTTTCCGCGATTTTAAGAATTATTTTTTCAAGATCCGAGCTGTTGAAGGAGCTCGTCCTTTCTTTCTGGATGAGAATGGCGAGCCTCGTTTCCCTTTAGAGTGGCAGAGGAATGTAGTTGTGTCTAGGTATACCTGGGAGATGTTAGACGAGGTCGAGCAGGCCTTTGTCGCTGCTCGAGAGGATATTTGGGGGGAACCTCCTCATCTTGAGACCAAGAAGTTTCTAGGGGATCCATCCTTGATTCGTGATGTGCTGGGTATTTTATAAACTATACTCCCATGTCATTTATTTTCTGCTTTTCTTTCTGGATATTCATAAGTCGTTTTCATTTCTCTTATTTTTTAGAGATGTCGAAGAATAATGACTTACTGAAGGCCTTTAAGAAGGCGAGGAAGGCTACTGCGGCTCAGAATGTCCCGGCCAAATGGCCGGGGAAGGATCCTTCCAAGTTTTGTCGAAGTCGTCTGTCCCGAGCTCTCCTGGGCCGAGGAGGATGATCCCGACTCCCCGGGTTCATTTGGTTGACCTGCCTTCGACTTCAGTGGGTACCTCTGCTCCTCCAGTTGCTCCTCCTCCAAAAAGACCTCAGACTGTCGAGCCATTTAATCTTGGTGCTCCGGATTTTGATGCGGTTGGGTTTGTAGACCAACAGATTGCTCTTTATGGTGTCATGCCTACCGACGATGTATCCATTCTTCGTCATTTAGAATTTATTACTCGGAGTGGTATTACTCTGGCACACATGGGAGCGGCTTTATACCGAACTACTCAAGATCTTCCTGTTCATGCTACCAAGGCTTTTATGGAGGAGGCAAAATCAGAATTTGACCGAATTAAGGGTTTGAAGGAGGAGCTCGAGGTGGAAGTGGCCGAGCTGAAAAAAGAGCTAAAGGGGGAGAAGGCCCGGGCTGTTGGCCTGGCGGCTGCAGCGCAACTGGCCGAGGATACGGCTCAAAAACACAAGGATAGCTATGTTACTACCTATAGAGAGGTGATGGAGCTTAGGAGTAGGTTGGAATCTGTTCAGGCCGATTACTCTGAACTTCAAAGTAATCTCGTAGGTAGTGTTACTGCGGCCTATGAGAATCTGAAAGAGCAGGTTCGGGTTATCGCCCCTGGAGCTGATCTTGCGTTATTTAGCTTGGATAATATTGTGAAGGATGGTAAGATTATCCCTGACGATCCCGATGATGATGATGATGTCGTCCCTCCTCCGGTCACTTCTACCAAAGCCTCTGTTGTCCCGCCTTCCTCAACCTTGGCAGTTGAAGCTGCACAGCCGGGATCTGATCCAGACGTCCAGATTTTGAACTGGGATGACAGGACAGTGGACGCAGTTTCTCTTCAGACTCACCCTCATTCTCCCCAAGATGCTGCTATTGGGAAGCCTTTGGATCCTCTATAACATTTCTGATATGTTTATGTATAGCCCAGTTTTTGTGGGCTTTTGAACTCTTTATTTTTGTAAGCTTGTGATCTCTGACTTTGGATGCTCCAGTTGCTACTTTAGCAACTTTATTTTGAAAAACAAAATAGTTTCTCTTGCTCTTGGGGTTGGCTTCAAGCAGCCTCTTGAGTCTTGTTTTGTGGTAACTGCCTTGTTTCTTTGTGATATGCTTGCTTGCAGCTTTCTTTTGCACTTACCTGGAATCTTCAGAGTGTTCATTATCCGACCTCTTTTGATTGCCTTTGTGCTTTGTTTAGTTTTTTCCTTAGTTGAAGTGTCCCTTTTAAGGCTAGTTGTTTGTTTGATTATTCTTTGATAGAATACTTTATAGATTGACTTTGGCGAGGTTGAGGTCTTTCGGGTTGAGTTATCTCCCCTCTGTTGGTTGATTCTCTCCGTTGATCTTTTCTTGAGTTATTTCTAGTAACCCCTTGGGATTACTTTTTATAACTTTTTGTAGCTTTAGTCCGACTTCTTCATGTCGGTCCCTGTTCTGTTACTAGGTAATCCTTTTTCTTGGATCTTTGTTCAGATCTCTTTTGGGGTTTTACCTTTTGTAACTTTATCTTTTTCGGGCCGACTTCGTCATGTCAGGCTTTGTCGAGTTACTTGATAATCCTCTTTCTTGGACCTTGTTTAGGTCTCTTTCAGGGATTTATCTTTTGTAACTTTATCTTTTCCGGGCCGACTTCGTCATGTCGGGCTTTGTCGAGTTACTTGATAATCCTTTTTCTTGGACCTTGTTCAGGTCTCTTTCAGGGATTTATCTTTTGTAACTTTATCTTTCCGGGCCGACTTTATCATGTCGGGCCCGGTCGAGTTACTTGATAATCCTCTTTCTTGGACCTTGTTCAGGTCTCTTTCAGGGATTTATCTTTTGTAACTTTATCTTTCCGGGCTGACTTTGTCACGTCGGGCCCTGTCGAGTTACTTGATAATCCTCTTTCTTGGACCTTGTTTCAGATCTCTTTCAGGGATTATCTTTGTAACTTGTTTGTAAGAGTCCAACTTCCTCATGTCGGGCTCTTCGAAGTTATAGTAATCCTCTTTTATAGGGTTGGCCAGACCTCTTTCCAGGGCTTTACTTATAACTTGAGTTGTTGTGGCTGGTCCGACTTTTTGTGCCGGCCAGTCTTTAAGTTATTTTATAGCAATCCATTTTATTAGGACCTCGTCAGGTCCTTTCTATGGATCACTTTCTATAACTTCTTGCATTATTCTATTTTCATCTTTGCTGATTTTGTAGATCTTGGGTTTTAACCCTCATTTTTATCGTGATCGCGCAGTGAATTCGGTTTGCACTTTTTGTCGATCTGTAGCTTTATAATCGGGTGATGAATGTTTTCAGAATAATACGACTTGAGCGTTTGTAGAGAATCTGAACAAATTTTATTAAAAAAGAATGCAAATATACATGAGGAGTTAATTTTCTAAGTCGGGTGATTTGTAAGTCTTGGCAGGGCGCCTCGTTAAAAAACCTTTTTTCAGGAAAAAGAGTGCGCCTTGTCCAAGATCTTTTATCACCCCTAGTTATAGTAACTTCTTAGGTTGTAGGTGTGCCATGACCTGGGAAGCTCTCGCCCGTCGAGTTCGGAAGGCCTGTAATAGCCTTTTCCCAGCACTTCTATGACTTGGTAGGGTCCTTTCCAGTTTGCTGCCAGCTTCTCTCTCTAAAACTAACTTTCCCTCCAAAACTAAACTAAACTAAAATGGTAACTAAGTGTCTCATCCCTCTTCATTCCTTGGCTTAAATAGCATCAGAAATGAGTTGGATTGGCCCACAAGGCTTCTAAAATCACTGGCCACGAGTTGCATTAAGTGGATCATTGCCACCATCGGCACATCCGTGTACCGTGCACGTGCGCCCCCTATGCACGATGCAACTATGGCAAATCTTATATTATTTCGAAACTCCGGATGTTAGCTTTCCAACGCAACTGGAACCGCATCATTTGGACCTCTGTAGCTCAAGTTATGGTCGATTAAGTGCGAAGAGTTCGCTTGACAGCTTTTGCGATTCCTACATTTCTTCATGAGTTCTCCATTTTTACATGCTTTTCCTTCATTCCCTGGATCCAATCTTTGCCTCCTAAATCTGAAATCACTTAACAAACATGTCAAGGCATCTAATGGAATCAAGGTGAATTAAATTTATCTATTTTAAGACCTAAAAAGCATGTTTTCACTCTTAAGCACAATTAAAGGAGAATGTACAATACCATGCTATTTCATTGGGTAAATGTAGGTAAAAGGTGATAAAGTCCCCTAAATTCAACACAAGATAAACCCTACAAATAGGGTTTATCAGTCCTCTAATTTTTCGTTTCGGATGAAAAATACCAGGCACAGCAACCGCAGGGCTAATCAGTTGTTGGTTTTCGATCGTGTCAGAATAAGATCCAATGATCCTTTTGCTTCTGTCACTATGCCCCACAGTCACGAGTTTGAAGCTCGTCATAGTCATCCCTTCCCAGATTCTACTCGTAATACCACAGACAAGGTTTAGACTTTTCGGATCTCAGGAATGCTGCCAATTAATTCTAGCCTATACCATGAAGGTTCTAATCTCAGATTCAAATGCCCCATTGTCAGAGGGGAGTCGATGTGAATCGTTGATTAAAAACCCAAGAGATACACACTCTAGCTTTTGCAAGTAGAACGAAAGTGGTTGTCAGGCACGCGTTCATAAATTGAGAATGGTGTTGAGTGTCACGGATCATCACATTCATCATGTTGAAGTGCGAGTGAACATCTTAGAATAAGAATAAGCTTGAATTGAATAGAAGAACAATAGTACTTTGCATTAATACTCGAGGAACAGCAGAGCTCCACACCTTAATCTATGGTGTGTATAAACTCCACCGTGGAAAATACATAAGTGATGAAGGTCCAGGCATGACCGAATGGCCAGCCCCCAATGTCTAAGGACTAAACGTCCAAAGATTTCAAATTTCAAAGATATCAATTCTAATAGCCCTGAGTACAATAGTAAAACGTTCTATTTATACTAAACTAGTTATTAGGGTTACAGATATAAGTAAATGATACAGAAATCCACTTCCAGGCCCACTTGGTGTGTGCTTGGGCTGAGCATTGAAGCTTTCACATGTAGAGGCCTTCTTTGGAGTTAAATTCTAGTTTGTAACTTGTTTCTGGCGTTTGACTCTAGCTTGCAACTTGTTTTTGGCGTTTAACACCAGAATAGGGCAGAAAGCTAGCGTTGAACGCTAGTTTGCGTCGTCTAAACTCGGGCAAAGTATGAATATACAATGAAAATCAAATAGGATAAAAAGAAAAGAATATACAATGAATCCCACAGTATCAATGAAACTTAGTCCCAATTAGATGAGCGGGACTAATAGCTTTTTGCTTCTGAACAGTTTTGGCATCTCACTTTATCCTTTGAAATTCAGAATGATTGGCATCTATAAGAACTCAAAATTTTTGATAGTGTTATTGATTCTCCTAGTTCAGTATGTTGATTCTTGAACACAGCTACTTTATGAGTCTTGGCCGTGGCTCTAAGCACTTTGTTTTCCAGTATTACCATCGGATACATAAATGCCACAGACACATAACTGGGTGAACCTTTTCAGATTGTGACTTAGCTTTGCTAAAGTCCCCAATTAGAGGTGTCCAGAGTTCTTAAGCACACTCTTTTTGCTTTGGATCATGACTTTAACCACTCAGTCTCAAGCTTTTCACTTGGACCTTCATGACACAAGCACATGGTTAGGGACAGCTTGATTGAGCCGCTTAGGCCTGAATTTTATTTCCTTGGGTCCTCCTATCCATTAATGCTCCAAGCCTTGGATCCTCTTTACCGTTGTGATAAACCACTATTTTATGATTTATCTTGTGCTCAATTGAATGATTTTATCAATTCTTCACCCACTTATTCATATGAATTTGCATGGTTTTACAATTCCTTCCTTATGATATCACATATGTGAAAACATGTTTCCTATGCTTTAGAAATATTAAATTTAATTATCCTTTATTACCATTCGATGCTGTGATCTGTGTGTTGAGTACTATCAGGCTTTATAGGGCAGGAATGGCTTAGAGGATAGAAAGGAAATATACAAAAATGGAAGGAACGCACAAAAGGGAGTTTTTGAAGAAAAGCAACGATGCGAACGCGTGGACGATACGGACGCGTACTTAGCGCAAAAAGCATCAACGCGAGCGCATGGATGACGCGGACGCATGCCTTGAGCAGAACGCAATTGACCCGAATGCGTGACTAACGCAGATGCGCAGAAGAGCAAAACTCCAAATGACGCGGACGCGTGACCCACGCGAACGCGTGACGGACCCCACATGCAGAAAATGGCAGAAATCGTCCCAGTGAATTTTGGACCCTTTTTGGTCTAGATCCAAGCCCAGAGAACACAGATTAGAGGCTATAAATTAAGGAATCCATCCATTCATCAACAACAATTCATATACGACTAATAATTCACAATTTTAGGATTAGATGTAGTTTTTAGAGAGAGAGAGGTTCTCTCCTCTCTCTTAGGTTTTAGGATTTAGGATTTCTCTTAGTTTTAGGATTTAGGATTATTTCGTCTTCAATTACAGGTTCAATGTCACTTTAATTTATGTTTCTCTTGCATTCTTAGATACTCTAATGCTTTTATTTGATTTATGTTGCCAAATTGGCTTATGAACTTTTCATGTTAGGATTTTCTTAATTAATGCAATTTGAGGTATTTTCAGATATATGATTTTTATTTAGCTTTCTACATTCTTGGCTTTGGTTGATTAATTAGTAACTCTTGAGTTGTTAGACTCATTGTGATTGATAATTGATATCTTTGCTGATTGATTTAGATTCCTATAACTCTAGTCTTTCCTTAGGAGCTGACTAGGACTTTAGGTGTTAATTTAATTTAACCACTTGACTTAGTGGGAGAAAAATATAATTCTCATCACCATTGATAAGGATAACTAGGATAGGAATTCTAATTCTCATACCTCGCCAAGAGTTTTCTTAATTATTAATTTATTTTTCTTACTATTTAAATTACTTGTTCTCTATTTCAAAAACCCAAAAATATACCTTTTTTCATAACTAATAATAAATCATACTTCCCTGCAATTCCTTGAGAAGACGACCCGAGGTTTGAATACTTCGGTTATTTATTTTTATTGGGTTTGCTTAAGTGACAAACAAAACTTTTGTACGAAAGGATTCTCTGTTGGTTTAGAAACTATACTTACAACGCGATTATATTTTTAAATTTCTTTACCGATAGAAAATCCGATCGTCAAAATAGCGCCGTTGTCGGGGAATTGCAAATGTGTGCCTTATTATTGGTTATTGTAAATATTTTTCTTTTACTTGTTTATTTGTTTTTGTTTTCCCTTTTTATTTCTATTAGCTACCATGAGTTCTCACCCCTCTCGCTTTGAGTTTGGTTCTGATTTTGTTGAAAGGAATGGAAGCTATAACACGAACATACATCAAGGTCAAGGTAATCAAAGATGGACGGAGCCGTGAGGATCTGATCAACCCTTTAGGCTACAACACCTTCCACGACACCATGGACGAAGACCATTCTACAATGCATGCCAAGGCAATAGATTTGGTGGACCCCCTTGTAGTTACCAACAAGCCCCACCTTATGCTTATAAACCATCTCCTCAACATAGCTTTGGACCACCATACTCACAAGCCCATTTTCACCATTCACCCTCGTATGACCCTTATCCACCCCAAGTCCAATCCAATTACTCCCAAGAACCACCACTTCCCTATGTACCATGTCCATATCCATCACCTCAAGAATCAATGGAGCGCTTCAAGGAAATAGTGAAAAAACTTAATGCAACCCTTCGCCAACTGGACCAAGTGATAAGTCAATCACCTCCCCGACGTTCGGATACTTAAGGAACCCCCATGGCTTCATGTGGCCAATCTCATGAAGAACATACCATGAAAGAGATCCTAGAAACTCCGATGGACAGTAAGGAGCATGAATTTGTACTGGAACAATTGGAGGAAGCCCAAATTATCCAAGAAGAAGCAGAATTGGTTGAAGACTTAGGACATGCTGAACCTCCATGGGAATCCAGAGTTGTGAAAATTTCCGTCAAGAAAATTATGTTGATGCTAAGGAGGACAGTGCACAACCCCCAAAGCAGGTATCTTATGAAGAACTGGACAGAACAACCCAAGACGCGAGTTTCCTTGATAATGATAATCACGAGTCAAGTTCTCCTAGTAATGAACTTGCATCCGCAAGTGACTTCTTTGAGACAGAAGAACCTTCCCCAAGTGAATACGAAGACGATGCTGAGGTAGACTTTTCTCAACCTCCAACTTATGACTTTAGTGATGAGGAAGAAATCGAGGACTTTGATCAAGACATGGTTGAAATTGAAGAAGTTTGCAAAGAAGTGGAAGAATTCACAGAGGAATACAAGGGAGTAGAGCTTGCAGAACCACTGGAAACACCTATCCTAAGGCCACTACCACCCAAGTCCAACTTCAAGTGGGTAAAATCCTTGACTTTTATCTTTACTTTTCCACTTGAATATGGCTTGCTTGAAATAGATGGCCATCTTAGAGCTCTTTGTGGCTTCAAGAGTAAGAGGAAAATGGATCGTACTCAGAGTTGGTATGCAAAATCCAATAAGGTTCCACGCTTCAATCTGAAGTGCAAGGATTGGTGTCAAGCTCAATTGAATGGGTCTCGGAAGCTGTTTGGTCGCTGGAGTGAGAATTCAGATTGCTCACCACCCAGCTGGAAAAATGCTGATCAAGACAAAAACGGGTGTAAAAGTAAAGTTTGGGATCCTGGAATCTATTCTGATATTCAACACCCCGGGAGCCTTGAAGCCTGTTTAAACTCACCTAAGGGCTTTACATGCCTTGTTTGGAACCCCGGAGGCTGTTGGCATTCCAAGAATTGGTGGAGATTTTTGGATGAATACAAGCACAAGCCACCATAACAGGAAGCTCATCAAATGTCCAACTTAAGGACTTTAACCAAAAGTGCTAGGTGGGAGACAACCCACCATGGTATGATCGTTCCTTTTTCAGTTTAGTATGTTTGTGAATTTTGATTGAACCTGGAATTGTGCATAACATTCATTGCATTCTGTATACTGCATATTAAAAAAAATCACTCCACGCGAGCGCGCAGGCCATGCAAGGGCGTCGAATGGAAATCGGCGTAATGATCCAACGCCCAGAAAGTTGGGCTGAAATCGTGCAGCTGGTGTGCATTTGGCACAACACGGCCCACGCGTTCGTGTCCCTAACGCAAACGCGTCACTTGCACAACACTCATCCTACACGAAAGCGTGAGCGACGCATCCGCGTCGCGTGGATATTATGGCCCCCTAAATGGAAACAGACAGTTGCGCCAAAACGACGATGGAACTGTGCGTCTAGCACAATTCATAGCGACGCGTTTGCGTGCTTCACGCATCCGCATCACTTATCCTATACCCAACTAACGCGATCGCGTCAATAACGCGACCGCATCAACCCCCTTTCGCCCCAATCACGCGATCGCGTGCTCCACGCGTTCGCGTGGATTTGGAATCACTAAACCCAAATCACGCGAATCCTAACCGCCTTTCTCTTCTTTCTTCTCTTCTTCTCCCCTCACCTCCTTTCCTTCTCCGCCACTGCCCCTACCCGAGCCATCCCTATCCAAGCTGCCACTACCCGAGCCTCCTCCCATCACCGCCGGTCACCCACAATCCACCACCCCCAACCCGTCACCCCCTTCTTTTCCCTTCCATACCTCCCTTGGCCCTAACCCAACCACCAAACCGCCCCTGCCTCCACCAGCCCGCCCGCCGCCAAGCTGCCTACCTGTGCCGCCATGTCGCCGCCACCACCACCACACTCCCACCATCTCTCTGATCCATACCTCCGTTCATACACATACCAGGTTCCGCCGAACACGAATTTCTCTTTCATTAGTGGTTAGTTGCATATTTTTTAAATTCTGTTCAAATTAGGATAGTTAGAGATGCATGATTATAGTGGACTCTAGGTGGTTAGGTAGCTAGGCTGTGGTTAGTGGATTTAGGCCTGATAATTGCGCCGTTCTTGTTACCTGTTTTATCTATTTCGTAATTCTGAATTTGCTGTAATGATGATGTTGTTCATATGCTATTCTTTCATGTTTCATGCTACTGTTACACTATTCTTTAATATTCCTACTATTTGTGACTCTTTGCAGCACTTTTTAATCTCATATGAACTGACTTATCCTACTGTTTATTTCCCGGGAACATCCGATTTTAGCCGGAATGCCACCCAATTTTCTGCAAATTGTTTCATTTTTACCCCATTCATGTATTGGTTTTGGCGATTTAGATTTTGCACTACTTAGCTATAACCAAACCAATTCATGAATGCATGGACTAACATTCTTATTTCTTTCTAGTTCCCTAGTTAATAGACTGCATTATTGATGATTTTATTTTAATTTACAACTCTTGTATCTATCTGGATTATCATCAATAAACTGAAATCTTTGCTTGAATATGAGTTGATTATTCTTTAACTCACTGCTTTCACTTTCTAGCTTCCTTTTCACCTATTAACCATTTCAACTTTCTGACTTCTCTTTTTTACCTGACTACTTTAACTTTCTAACTCCGGGCATGATCATTATTTTTCCTAATTAACTTGAACTCCGCTTATCATATATTTTGGATTGTCCTTTTCTTTTTAGACTTTTTCACTCGAATACAATCCAATATGCACATATATTTAACTCATTTCATGCTTCTCTTGCTCTTTTGCCACTCTGTGTTTATATTGCTATTATTCTATTTACCTACTTATTTTTCTGCTTTTGTTCTTCAATTATATCCTAAAATTTCTGCTTTTCAGGATTTCTGACCCTCAAAGCAAAGGAAAAAGACAAAGCAACCACTGGCAAAAGGAAAAGAGGCGAATCCTCTATGACCATCCTTGACATTTTGCATGATGATTCCTGGCGGGAGAAGAACTTTACCCCACAGGAAAAGGCTGATTAGTTGGTACCTGCGGCTGACCCGGTAAATTTTGCAAATAAATATTGTGAGTTGAAGTACCCAGTTTTTGCCACATCCAGGAACCTATACCTGGAGAGGACACTCAAAATTCCAGAAGAACTCAAGTAATACACTTCAGACCAAATTAAACAGAGAGGCTGGTTCTTTCTGGAGAGAAACTTGACTGAGATCAACTCATCCCGGGTCAGAGAATTCTACTGTAACTATTTTAAAACATCTCTGGATGCAGTATAGCTCAGAGGCAAATAAATTCTGGTTACTGAGGAAGCCATAGAAGACATCCTCCAGCTCCCACCTAAATCAGATCAGCCAGACAGTTACCAAAGGGCTGAAGAGGATATGAGATTCATGAGATTTGACTAGGATGCAGTAAAACGAACTATAGCTCTTGATCTTACTGTCCCATGGGTCATGGGAAAGAGCACAGTGGTACCTAAAGGAATCAGGCTAATGTATCTGAATGATGAGGCTCGACTTTGGCAGCAGATTCTGAGTAACCACATAATGCCGAGCACTCATGAGACAAAGGTGCCAGCTGCTATGATTACCCTCATCTGGTGTGTGATAGAGGATAAGGACCTATATCTGCCCCGCTTCATCCGGTATTACATGGCCAGGGTCCATGTCAGAGGTACCCTCCCGTTTCCATTCTTGATTACTCAGTTGGGTCGCCGAGCTGAGGTGCCTTGGGAAATTGCTGATGAAAAGTCATCCGCCGCGGACTGCAGAAAGATCATCCCTCACAGTAGGAAGTTTCAGGCTCTAGGCTACCGACCTCCTTTTTTCACTGACTCTGCTGAGGTAGCTACGTCTTCAGCATCCAATGCCCCAGCTTCATCCACTGCACCCTTACCTGCTCCTGAGCCCGTTTATCTTCTGGTGCATCGACTCTTTGACCGCTTAGACCAGATGGAGCGCTGCCACCAGCAGTAATTTAAGAGGTCTGAGCGTCGCAACAGGCGACGTTTTGAGAGGTTTGAGCGCCGCCACAAGCGACGCTATGAGCACCTCAAGTTGATGATCCAATCCGGTGGCGACATCCCCTTCGAGCCCGACACACCATCAGAGACATCTGAGGAGGAGGCGAGTGATCATGAGGAGGAGACACATACTAAGGCTGCGCAGGCAGCTCCTGAGCAGGTTGCACCACGCCATGAGGAGCCCCATTGATGAACGAAGTTTTGTTGATAGAGAATTTTCCTCAATTGAATGAATTCTCGTTGCAAGTATAGTTCTACACCAACAAACAATCCTCTCAATCAAAAATTTGGTTTTGTCACAAGTACAAACCCCAAATAAGAATTATCCAAAGTATTTGGACTCCGGGTCGTCTCACGAGGAATTGCAATGAAGTGTATGATTATTGGCTATGAGGGGACAAGAGAGTTTTGATTTATATAGGGACAATAAAATATAAAGGGGCAAGAATTTAAATGACAAGAAAAGTAAATCAAGTAAGCAATTAAAGAAAGCAAGTAATAAAGAGAGACATTCATGGCAAGGGTTGAGATCATAGGCTTTCTATCCCAGTCATGCAATAATCAATTCATCTTCTTTAGTTAACTCACACATCAGGAGAAAGTCAAACAAGATTAATCAATCATGTCACAAATATACACAAGAATTTATCTTATTACGTCATCTCCAACAATGGAAGAAGATATCATATTATCTTCCATGAGAGAGTCTAACAAGACTAGCTAATCTCAATCCAAAAGTCCTAATCAACTTACTAATTAAATTAGCAAAAGATTAGTCAATGAAAATGATATTAGCTAACAACTCTAGATCACCAGCATGAGTTGGGTTTTCATGACTCAAGATTGCCTAATTACTCTTTCCAAGCCAAGAATGCTCAAAATTTACTCTAAAGCCCAACCAAGCATTTTGTCAAACACTTGGTGAGTACAAAAGGAAAGCATGATAAAAGTGCAAGAAATAGTAAAATCTACCAACTACTAATTGCAAGAAAGGTAAATCAACAACTCAAATCATCAATAAAGAAACATCAAATATCAAATCTCATTAAAAGAAAATCCAATTCCAACATGGGTTCATCATGAACAGAAAAGAGATATAAGAGTAAGATTGACAAGAGAACTAAGAAAAATAGAGTAGTAGAGACAAGAAATTGGAAAGGAAACAAGATGAAATCAAGAAATCAGGCCTAGATCTAAGATGGATTAACCTAACCTAATTCTAGAGAGAAGAGGGAGCTTCTCTCTCTAGAAACTAACCTACATGATGCTAAGCTACCAAACAATTGTCCCCCCTTTGCCCCAGCTTGAATTCTGCATGAAATAGCATTAGAAATGAGTTGGATTGGGCCCAAAGTGCTTCAGAAATCGCTGGAGGCGATTTTACTTTAGTGGGTCACGAGCAGCATCGGCGTGCACGCGTACATGGCGCGTGTGCGCCCCTGAACGCAAAGTAACATATGGGAAATTTTATATCATTTTGAAGCCCCGGATGTTAGCTTTTCACCGCAACTGGAACCGCCTCATTTGAACCTATGTAGCTCAAGTTATGGTCGATTGAGTGTGAAGAGGTCGGACTTGACAGCTTTATGGTTCCTTCATTTCTTCATGAGTTCTCCCACTTTGCATGCTTTTCTCCTCACTTCTTCTATCCAATACTTGCCCTATGAACCTAAAATCACTCAACAAATATATCAAGGCATCAAATAGAATTAAAGTGAATTGAATTTAGCTATTTTAAGGCCTAAAAAGCATGTTTTCACATTTAAGCACAAATCAAGGGAGAATTGCTAAACCATGCTATTTCATTGACTAAATGTGGGAAAATGTGATAAAATCTCCAAAATTAAGCACAAGATAAACCACAAAATTGGAGTTTATCACCCATCCGATCCTGCCTGCTGACCCAGAGATCCCTCTATAGACTGAGCCCCCCTTCAGCAGACAGACCCCCTTCCACTCGCAGAGACACCGGCAGTCCATCCTTCCAGAGATGACCCTTCTTCACTCCCAGTTTGAGTGAGCATCGAGGACGATGCTATTATTTAAGTGTGGGGAGGTTGCCATCTTTGGCATATTTTTTTTTGGTAAACCACTATAAGACTCTTCTATCTTATTTTGTTCATTTTCTGTATTTTATTTTATCTTTCAGTACTTGCACATTTTTCTTTTACTTTTGCTGTATTTTTTTTTATTTTTGTATTTTGTACTTTGGGCTGTATATATCTTAGATATCTAGCTTAATGTGCACTTTTAGCTTATTAGTTATAGAATATGTGGTTTAATTAGTATAGTTTACCTTTTAGCATATGATAAGTTGGTCTAATTGAAAATAAAAGAGTAAACTAGAAACTTTAGCATAACAGAATACAAACAATCCACACACCTTGTATATATATAGCAACAAATGTGAGTTAGTTAACAACATTTCTTCAAGGAAGAACACTAAGATTTTAAGGGCCACCTTACGATTTACATTGAGTTGAATGAAAACTCTTGATTTCTACTTGCATGACATATATAACTGATGTATGATTTCTGAGCTAGGGAACACACAACCTGTGAGTTTTGAGCTTAATTGTATGGTTACATCAAACCATAAATTTCATTCCTGTGTGTTTCGTACTTCTTTTCTATGCTTGCAATCTTTATTTTGTTTTAATCTATATGTTCAATATAGAATATAGATACATACCAAGAGATGATTAAGGCCATTAATTGTTTTTGCTCACTTATCCCAAATAGCTTACCCTTTCAATCACCCTTGTCAACCCCCTTGAGCTTTTTGACCTCCTCTTCTGTTTTATAACCACATTACTAGCCTTAAGCAGAAAAACAAGATAAAAATCCCAAGTTGAATCCTTAGTTAGCTTAAAATAGATATTGTGTATAATTTAAGTATGTGGAATTTTGTGGGAACATGGGATGATAGGAGAAAGGGGAATTAAATTGAATAAGTTATTTCAAAAATTTGGAAAGCATGCTCATGTGAAATCAAAACAATTAAATTACCATGTGCATAAAAAAAAATTTAGTATTTAAATAAGGGGATACAAAAATTACCCCAATACAATTATAAAGAATCAATGCACATGGGACAAAAGTCAAAAATAAATTTGGTGAATGAGCATATAACACAAAAAGTGAAAAAATTTGGGTAGCTAGGTGAAGAACTTTGAAATTATATAGAGTATGTATGTTAGGTAAGATCTTAGATTAATCAAGGATTCACTTTGTTAGCTCACTTAGCCTTATATATACACCATTACCCTTACTTCAGCTCCATCACAACCTGGGAAAAGACCTCATAATTTTTGTATGTCTATATTCAATATTTGTTGATTGGTTAGATGAAGAATAAGGTTTTAGAAAGCATGACTAGAAAAGAAGAGAGTGATTAACCCCAAAACACTGAGTGATTAGAGAGTAAACACAAAAATTCAGTGAGGGTTCAACAGCTCATTCTCATATATCCATGTTTAATTTATTAACTGTTTTGCAAGTTTGTGACCTATCTTAACCCAACTCAATTGTAACCGTGATTTAATATGATTTGGTCTTAATTGTACATATATGATTCCTTGAATATATGAAGCAAATTAACCACATGAAAGCTCTATATATATAGGTGGATAATAACTAGAATTGCATGATTCATGTAGGTAGTTTGCATTTAGAATAGATTGCAATGCATAAGATTCCACCATTTTACCTTTACTCTTTTCTCTTGGATTTAGCATGAGGACATGCTAATGTCTAAGTGTGGGGAGGTTGATAAACCACTATTTTATGATTTATCTTGTGCTTAATTGAATGATTGTATCAATTCTTCACCCACTTATTCATATGAATTTGTATGGTTTTACAATTCTTTCCTTATGATATGACATATGTGAAAATATGTTTCCTATGCTTTAGAAATATTAAATTTAATTATCTTTTATTACCATTCGATGCCGTGATCTGTGTGTTAAGTACTTTCAGGATTTATAGGCCAGGAATGGCTTAGAGGATAGAAAGGAAACATACAAAAATGGAAGGAACGCACAAAATAGATTTTTTGAAGAAAAGCAGTGACACGAACGCGTGGATGACGCGGATGCGTGCTTAACGCAAAAAGCATAGACGCGAGCGCATGGACGACGCGGACGCATGCCTTGAGCAGAACGCAATTGCCTCAAACACGTGACTAACGCGGATGCGTGGAAGTGAAAAACTCCAAATGACGCGGACGCGTGACCCACGCGAACTCGTGACGGACCCCACGTGCAGAAAATTGCAGAAATTGTCCCAGCGACTTCTGGACCCTTTTTGGTCCAGATCCAAGCCCAGAGAACACAGATTAGAGGCTATAAATTGGAGAATCCATCCATTCATAAACAACAATTCATATATGACTCATAATTCACAATTTTAGGATTAGATGTGGTTTTTAGAGAGAGAGGTTCTCTCCTCTCTCTTAGGTTTTAGGAATTAGGATTTCTCTTAGTTTTAGGATTTAGGATTATTTCCTCTTCAATTACAGGTTCAATGTCACTTTAATTTATGTTTCTCTTCCATTCTTAGATACTCTAATGCTTTTATTTGATTTATATTGCCAAATTGGCTTATGAACTTTTCATGTTAGGATTTTCTTAATTAATGCAATTTAAGGTATTTTCAAATATATGATTTTTATTTAGCTTTCTACATTCTTGGTTTTGGTTGATTAATTAGTAACTCTTGAGTTGTCAGACTCATTGTGATTGATAATAGATATCTTTGCTGATTGATTTAGATTCCTATAACTCTAGTCTTTCCTTAGGAGCTGACTAAGACTTTAGGTGTTAATTTAATTTAACCACTTGACTTAGTGGGAGCAAAATATAATTCTCATCACCATTGATAAGGATAACTAGGATAGGAATTCTAATTCTCATACCTCGCCAAGAGTTTTCTTAATTATTAATTTATTTTTCTTGCTATTTAAATTACTTGTTCTCTATTTCAAAAACCCAAAAATATACCTTTTTCTATAACCAATAATAAATCATACTTCCCTGTAATTCCTTGAGAAGACGACCTGAGGTTTGAATACTTCGGTTATTTATTTTTATTGGGTTTGCTTAAGTGACAAACAAAACTTTTGTACGAAAGGATTCTCTATTGGTTTAGAAACTATACTTACAACGCAATTATATTTTTAAATTTCTTTACCAATAGAAAATCCGATCGTCACGTTGCCTTTTTGTTTTAAGGGCTATTGGCTTTTTCTGCTTGCTTTTTCTTGAGCGGTCCGGTATAAAGCTGCTCCCATGTATGCCAGTTTAACGCCACTCCGAGTGATAAAATCCAAATGCTGAAGAATGGATACATTATCAGTAGGCATGACACCATAATGAGCAATTTGTTGATCAATAAACCCGACAGCATCAAAGCCAGGAGCATCTAGATTAAAAGACTCGACAGTCCGGGGTCTTTTTGGAGGAGGAACAGCAGTAGGAGAAGAAGTAGCAGCAGAGGTCTGAGGAGGATCAACTAAATGGACCCGAGGTGTTGGGATCACCTTCCTCGGCCCAGTAGAACTCGAGATCGGTCTCTTAGGAGAAACTTGAGAAGATCTCTCCTCTATAGCCTTGGCCGAAATATTCTATGCAGCGTTAACCTTCCTCGCTTTCTTAAAGCTTTCATGGAGTCATTATTCTTGGCCATCTCTGAAAAACAAAATCAAACAGGTTACAAGCTGGAAATAAAAGCAAAAAACAAAGTAAAACGAGACAAAAGGAAGTCGGTCACTACCCAACTCAGCTCGGACAAGAGAAATGTCCCCTAAAGATTTCTTTGTATCGAGATGAGGAAACTTCCCCCCAATGTCTTCCAACACATTTACAAAGGCCTGCTCAACCTCATCAAGCATCTCCCACGAGTACCGAGACACCACGACATTTTTTTGCCAACACAAGGGGAAGGTAGGCTCACCATTCGACTCTAAGGAAAATGGCCGAGCTCCCTCAACAGCTCGGACCTTAAAGAAGTAATTCTTAAAGTCCCTAAAGGACTCGTCATACATAGCAAACACCTTATGTCCCTGGGCAGATCGAAAAGAAATCCAAGAAGCTTTCTTTTTTGAGGAAATTCTGGGCTTAGTCAAAACAAAGAGGTAAAGAAAGAGAGTTTGGGAAGGTTTGACAGCCAACTCTTGGCAAAGCAACTGAAAGATCTTGATAAAACCCCAAGAGTTCGGATGGAGCTGGGATGGAGCAACGTTACACGACCATAATAAGTCATTCTCGAAGGAAGTAAAAAGGAAAGTAACGTTCAGCTGGCTGAAAAAATAGTCTAAGGCATAAAAGAAAGGACGCTCCCCCTGAACCATGGTCGGGAAACAAACCCTCTCATCAGAATCAGCATTTACCAAGGAGACACACATCAACACTAGGGAGTCTAGCCAGTCGGACATAGCCTCAGGAATCTTGGAAGACGTCTCAACAATATTTTTGCGAGAAGACATGGCCAACTAGTCCCACAACAAGGAAAAGAAAATGGATTACTAACCAAAACAGCTTGGGCAACATGAAAATATCTCAGACAAACATGACTTCGAGCAACACAAATAGTAAAAGGAAAGCCCCAAGACACACACCAAGGTCCAGGGGCATCCTTTGGAGCCAGAGACAAGAGTAAGGACCCAGGAAAAGTCTACTAGGCTACACCCCAACAAATTCTCCGTAAAGAAAGATGATCCCATTCCAAACAAACAACAACACAAGAAAGAAAATCGAGCGTCTTCTACAAGTTTATCAAAAAATCACTAACATGAGCAAAAATCGTCAAAGGAGCAATCTTTCTTGAAAAATAAACAATAGATCATTAGAAGTACGATAAAGAAAAACAACGACAACATTCAAAAACCCTAGTAATGTCAAAACTGTCATCCACCCAAGAGTATACATAAGGTCGAAAGAAAACCAGAAGGCACACATCACAACAACAATCAAGCATGGTAATACAAAAAGGCTCTAGCCTTCCAAACACAAACTCAAGCAAAATCGAAACTTTGCCAAGGATAGAACAAAATAAAGAAGTAGAAAGAAAGAACCAACCTGAAAGAGGAAGCGACGAGAGAGGGGCAAAAATCTAGAAATTGCAATAAGCAAAGAGGAAGGAAATGGAAGCGAAATGTTTTTTGAGAAAAGGAATCGACGAATGGAGGAGTTAATGGGTTTTTAAAACCCTCGCATGTTCCCAAGAAAATGTAAAACGCACGCTACAAGAAGAAATGTTACACATTTAAAGCTGCTTAAAGGAAGTTCCACAAACAGACCCAACAAAAAAATGCTCGAGTTCGGCTTCCCCAAAAGAAATCGAAAAACTCGACTTCAAAAGAAAGACCGAGCTCAAGCAGGGACACTGTTCATACCCTAGGTCGAGCTGTTCGATCCGGGATGTTTACGACAAGACGACCGACTTCTTCAGGACAGGACCATTCGACCTCTTCTCAAAGAGCTCGGCCAAATCACTAGGAAAGCCCAAAAAAGGGTCCAAACAGAGGAGCACGACCCAAACCCAAAGGCAGCCCAAGCCTAGGGAGAAAAGGGCAGTTTCCTTGAAGATAAGATAACCCCACTCAAAGATAAGAAAAGATAAGATAACTATCTTATCTCCAGGAAGGTCATTCCACACCGTTATAAATACACTGGAGCACCCAGGTATAACTCATACTCTGATTCTACTAAAAACCTGCTTAATACCCTTGCTAACTTAAGCATCGGAGTCCCTTGCAGGTACCACCACCCTCCGGTGACGAAAGATTAGCACCACCATCAAGTCCAACAAGTCAGACACGGCGGCTCCGGCCATCATCATCCAGTCGGACATAACAGCTCCGACCAGTACAGAAGATCTTGTCTGAGATCGACCTACAGCTTCAGGTAACTGGTGGACGAAATTTTGATCCTCAAAATTGGTCTCTTTGTATTTGTATGAAATCAAAAATACCCCAAAGAGATCATGGTATGATGAACTGGGATCTTAATAATCCCTGGTAATGGCACCAACAGCTTAGTGTTGTTGTTGGACCAAAAGAGTTACATGCACTGTTAGAGAAGCTCACAACTCCGTTCAACTTAACCAGCAAGTGTACTGGGTCATCCAAGTAATACCTTACGTGAGTAAGGGTCGATCCCACAGAGATTGTTGGTATGAAGCAAGCTATGGTCACCTTGTAAATCTCAGTCAGGCAGACTAAATGGTTTATGATGAGTTCGAAAATTAATAATAAACAGAAAATAAAATAGGATAGAAATACTTATGTAAATTAATGGTGGGGATTTCAGATAGGCGTGTGGAGATGCTAAAATCCTCTCGAATCTCTATTTTCTTATTACATTCATCTAATCCTTCCTACTCCTTTCCATGGCAAGCTGTATGTAGGGCATCACCGTCATCAATGGCTACTTTTCATCCTCTCGGAAAAATGGTCTTATGCGCTATCACTGCACGGCTAATCGTCTGGAGGCATCACCCTTGACAATGGCTACATCCCATCCTCTCAGTGAAAATGGTCCAAATGCTCTGTCACAGCACGGCTAATCATCTGTCGGTTCTCAATCAGGTTGGAATAGAATCCATTGATTCTTTTGCGTCTGTCACTAACGCCCAACCTTCAGGAGTTTGAAGCTCGTCACAGTCATTCAATACCGGAATCTTACTCGAAATACCACAGACAAGGTTAGACTTTCCAGATTCCCAGAATCCTACTCGGAATACCATAGACAAGGTTAGACTTTTCGGATTCCCATGAATGCCACCATCTATCTAGCTTATACCACGAAGATTCTGTTGGAGAATCTAAGAGATATGCGCCCGGCCTAAGGTAGAACGGAAGTGGTTGTCAGTCACGCACGTTCATAGGTGAGAATGATGATGAGTGTCATGGATCATCACATCCATCAAGTTGAAGTGCAACGTATATCTTGGAATAAGAATAAAAGAGAATTGAATAGAAAATAATATTAATTGTATTGAAACTTGAGGTACAGCAGAGCTCCACACCCTTAATCTATGGTGTGTAGAAACTCCACCGTTGAAAATACATAAGTGAAAGGTCCAGGCATGGCCGAATGGCCAGCCCCTTAAAACGTGATCAATAGCCTCTTAAGATGAAGAATAAAACAAAACTGAGACCAAAGATGACTAATACACTAGTAAAAAGTCTTATTTATACTAAACTAGCTACTAGGGTTTACATGAGTAAGTAATTGATGCATAAATCCACTTCCGGGGCCCACTTGGTGTATGTTTGGGCTGAGATTGATCTATCCACGAGCTGAGGCTCCTCTTGGAGTTGAACGCCAAGTTATAACGTGTTTTGGGCGTTCAACTCCGGGTCGTGACGTGTTTCTGGCGTTTAACTCCAGACAGCAGCATGTACTTGGCGTTGAACGCCACTTTACGTCATCAATTCCCGAATAAAGTATGAACTATTATATATTTCTGGAAAGCTCTAGATGTCTACCTTCCAACGCTGTTGAGAGCACGCCATTTAGAGTTCTGTAGCTCCAGAAAATCCATTTCGAGTGCAGGGAGGTCAGATTCCAACAACATCAGCAGTCCTTTGTCAGCCTCCTATTAGAGTTTTGCTCAAGTCCCTCAATTTCAGCCAGAAATTACCTGAAATCACAGAAAAATACACAAACTCATAGTAAAGTCCAGAAATGTGAATTTAACATAAAAACTAATTAAAACATCCCTAAAAGTAGCTTAAACTTACTAAAAACTACCTAAAAACAATGCCAAAAAGTGTATAAATTATCCGCTCATCAGTAACCCTCGGAACAAAAGGCAACAAGTTCAGTCAGCATCAGAAGATTTAGAGGTGATATCAGGAATCTTAGGTGATGGTTCAGGAGCATGTGAAGAAGAAAGCTCAATGGTTCTTTTTGGGCTTAAAATTCTTCGAGGAGAAGGGATGTTCCCTGTATCCTGGGTAGGTAATTCAGGACTCTTTGTAATAGAAGACTTAAGAAGAGCATCAGTTTGAATTGGAGAAGGAGGATCTTCAATGGGTTGATCTTCTGGTGGTAAGGATTGCTCTTGAGTTGAATCGACCCGAACTTATGTTTCAGAAAAGATGACTTGGATGGGCTCAGCAGAGATCATGGTTTGGGTAGAAGAGTGAGATTCTTATTGTGTTTGTCTTGATTGGTCCCTTTGTGTTTTCGATTCAGGGTTAGATGATGGAGCAGAAATAGACTGAGCAACTTTTTTCGGTTTGAAATAAGAAAGAAGTGTTTTATAAGTTAAGTTTTTTCGATTTATTTATCATTTTTGAGATTACCTAGATGTATTTTATTTGAATTAGATGAGGGAATAAATTATTTTCTGAATCATCTTCTGAATCGGAAGAAGCAGCAAAGATGTTTGTTTGTTTTGGCTACTTACTTTCATCAGAAGAATTTTCTCGTGATGATTGAATCTAATAATGATCTAAAGGTCAATCCATCAAGATGTGTTTGCATAAATATTAAAAAAGAAAATATTTCAAAGTTTGATGGAAAAATTACGTTTTTGGAGGTTCTTGTAGGAACTTTTTGAATTTTCTTTTGTGGTTGTTTTTATTGTGCTACAGTTTCGATTCTTCTCTTCAAAGTTCTTTTTGGTGAACTTTCAGCAGCTGAAATAGTCTTGGTGGCTGAGTTTTTGATCTTATCAAAGGTGCGACTATATTGGGAAAAATATGTAGTCCACCATTCGGAGTAAGATTTGGTGATGTATGAACTGCACTCGTAAATAAGGTGAGTGTAGTTTTCTTTTTGTTGTTGGTTGGTGGTGAGCCAAAGGTCAATTTCTTTTTTTGAAACCAATTTGACATGACAGAGAGGACGGCTGTTTCGAGGAATAGGATTTGGAATGGTTTGGAAGAAGCCCAATTGCCTAGCAATGTAATGACGAGCATAGAGAGCTGCTTTAAATTGTTCTTTTTTGTATTGAGGCAGTCCCATTGATGAGAAAGGTGTTCGAACCATGAGGGACCACATTGATGAGCGGATAATTTATACGCTTTTTGGCATTGTTTTTAGGTAGTTTTTAGTATGTTTTAGTTACTTTTTATTATATTTTTAATAGTTTTTATGCAAAAATCACAATTTTGGACTTTACTATGAGTTTGTGTATTTTTCTGTAATTTCAGGTATTTTCTGGCTGAAGTTGTGGGACTTGAGCAAAAATCTGATTCAGAGGCTGAGAAAGGACTACAGATGCTGTTGGATTCTGACCTCTCTACACTCAAATGCATTTTTATGGAGCTACAAAAGTCCAATTGGCACGCTCTGAATTAGGCTGGAAAGCTAACATCTTGGGATTTCCAGCAATGTATAATAGTCCATACTTTGCTCGAGATTTGATGGTCCAAACTTGCGTTAAACGCTAGTCAGAGACCCTTTTCTGGCGTAAAACACCAGAAATGGCACCAAAAACTGGAGTTAAACGCCCAAACTGACATCCAAGCTGGCGTTTAACTCCAAGAATGGCATATGCATGTGAAAGTTTTAAAGCTCAGCCCAAACACTCACCAAGTGGGTCCCGGAAGTGGATTTCTGCACTATCTGCACTTAGTTACTTATTTTCTGTAAACCTAAGTTACTAGTTCAGTATAAAAACTACTTTTAGAGATTCATTTTAAAACTTATGACATTTTACATCTCATATTGAATCTTCTACGACATGAGTCTCTAAACCCCATAGGTGGAGGTGAGGAGCTCTGCTGTGTTTCAATAGATTAATGCAATTACTATTGTTTTCTATTCAATCACATTTGCTTCTGTTCTAAGATACTCATTCGTACTTCAATTTGAAGAATGTGATGATCCGCGACACTCATCATCAATCTCAAATTTATGAACGCGTGCTTGACAACCATTTCTGTTTTATTTGAGCTCAACGTAGTCATTGGGTGACAGCTTGAGTGCGTATCTCTTGGGTTTCTAATCCACGAGTTTGATTTGTATCTCCTGACAACAGAGCATTCAAACTCGTGAGAATAGAACCTTCGTGGTAGAGGCTAGAATCAATTGGCAGCATTCCTGAGATCTAGAAAGTTTAAACCTTTTCTGTGGTATTCCGAGTAGGATCTGGGACGGGATGACTGTGACGAGCTTCAAACTCACGAATGTTGGGTGCAGTGACAGTGTGTAAAAGGATAGAGAGATCCTATTCCGACACAAGTGAGAACCGACAGATGATTAGCCATACGGTAGCTGTGCTTGGTATTTTTCATCTGAGACGAGAGATCCGACAGTTGATTAGCCCTACAGAAACCCTACCTGGACCATTTTTACTGAGAGGACGGATGGTAGCCATTGACAATGGTGATCTACCAACATACAGCTTGCCATGGAAGGAAGCCATGCGTGTTTGGAGAAGAAGACAATAGGAAAGTGGAGATTCAGAAGATAGAGCATCTCTAAAACCTCAACCTGTTCTCCATTACTGAATAACAAGTATCATTCATTTCATTCTCTTTTACTTTTTACAAACGAAATCATTTTTATCACTAATCTCCTGACTAAGAGTTATAGGATAACCATAGCTTGTTTCAAGCCGGCAATCTCCGTGGGATCGACTTTTACTCGCGTAAGGAATTATTACTTGGACGACCCAGTGCACTTGCTGGTTAGTTGTGCAGAGTTGCAAAGGTGTGATTGCAATTTCGTGCACCACACATCTTCGATGCAAGAATGGGGTAAAACTCATATCATTGTTGTTGAAATTTTTACAAGAGTGAAAAGGGAGAAAACAGTCCAGAAGAGGTCCTCAGTCGATTTGGCATCTTTAAAATTTGGTTGAAGAGGGTCCAAACAAAATCCTTTGATATATTGTTTTTTGGATGTTTTATTCCCATCTTTCTGCATGAATTTCTCGAACACAATGTTTAACCAGAGTTGGAGAAGCCAAAGAGGACCTCCTACACTGATTGGCGAGTTGATTTGAAGACAAACAACTAAGTGGCCAAGTTCCTTAAACAAGTGTCCTAGGATTAGCTTGGCAAAATTAAATCTATAACCTTCATGTAAGAGAGCAGCCAAAGGAAGAAATAACTTCTGCCTTTGGACACTTCTGGAGCAGAAAATGATAGCATTTAACCAATAGTACAGAAATGCAACATGCTCATCATCAGTCACAGGCTCGTTCTCTTGTCTCATATTTTGAGCAATAAAATCACTGTAGAAAGCCCTGTGGGTTACCTTATAGTCTCGACTTGGATGCGCATCAAAGGTTAGTTCAAGAAAACTTACTAGAAGACCAGTAATGGTAGCTACATTAAGCAGAGAAAGTTTAATCATTCCATAAGAAAGATGGAAGTTGTTCGTAGTCTTATTCCAGAAGTTTACGACTGCCCCAATCATCTAATGGTGAGTCATGGGTGTGAAGTGGGAAAGTCAAAGGAGTTCTTGGATACCAAGGGCTCTCTAAGCAGCACCCTTTTCTGATCCGAGGTGCCTATGCCAGGCTTAGAAGTCAGCTCCTTGGGAGTAATTTTAGGGTTGTTCCTAAAGGGTTTCTGATAGTTAATAAAATGAGCAATAAGGAGATTTTGTTTGATGAGCAAATCTTTCCCTTTTGCATTAGGGAAGAAGTTGAGACGCTTGTTGGCACGCTCCAATGTTTGAATGGGGCCAACGAAACAGTGGGTCTCGCCATTGATAGTGAAAGTGATGAGGATCCTTTTATCATCGAGTTGTGGCTGAGGCTCCTCAATGATCTCGTCGTTAATCTGGTTGAGTATTTGCAAGGTTGAGGGAGCTTGATCATGAGCCATAGAACCTTTGTCCTTATCCTGGGCAGTAGAAGTGCCATAGACTGAAGGGGAAGCAATTGATGAGTAGATTGAAAAGTAGATGGTGAGTTGAACTTGTAAGAAAGTTGAATAGAAAGCTCAGAGAAGAAGAAGAGGTTAGAATCATAGAAAGTGAAAATTCGGGAAGTGAGACAATGGTAAAAAAATTTAATTTAATAAGCAGAGGTGATTTTTAGCCGTTTTGTAGAATGAGGCTGAAAAAATTTGAAATTGGGGTAACTTCCTGGAGAAGGTGAAGTGGTGGAGAGAGAGAGATTGAAGATCATGAGAAACGTGTCGAACGGGTGTAAGTAGATGGAGAAAAATGAATGTCATTTATGGTTAATTAAATGCTTTACGTTAATAGCATATTTAGGATTAAGTGTTTCTTCTTTAAGGTGATATCGAGAGTATCACATTAATCCTAGGGGACAATTTGTTGATTGAAAATAATTAAATCCGTAGAAAGGAGTTATTTGAGAATTAGTAAGTTGGTTCTCGAAAGGAAATTTACATCGAGAAAGTCTTGTGACTGTAGATATCGAGTAAAAGCCCGATTAGCATAACATGCTAATAAATTGATCGAAGAAGTAGATTAATGATCTCGAGATTCGAAAATTGTTTTCCAAGACGTTATATGATCAAGCAAAAGAAGCGGGAACGGTTACACATATTTTCACGCACCTAGGAGTTATATTTCAATTTGATTGGTTAGGAGATGGCTCTAAATAGAAGAAGGCTCAAAGATACAATGATTGGAGCTTTTCTTCAGAAATTACTCTCGCACACTCACATCCCAGTTACTTTCTGAGTATGCTTCGAGTCAATTTTCTGTAGGGTTCCTTTCATTCGTTTTACTTTTCGTTTACATTTTCTGCAAACTTGACTTTTCTTGCAAGTTTATCTTTCAAGCAACATTTACTTTACTTGTTCAATTTTATGTTTCGAAACCTTTATTTTCCATGTCAGAAGTCCTTTGATTCGATCGGAGGCATTTTACTTTTTTTCTTTAATTTTAATGCAATTCATTTCAATTTCAGTCAATTTATTTTCGAAGTCTTTATTCATGTTTTCAAATTTTCTCGAATATTATCTAATTAAAGGGTCTTTGATGCACTTTTAGAAAACTGATATTCACAAAGAAGAGTATAGTTTGCTCCGAGACCGTTAGATATCGAACCACTATCGATTTGCTAATAAAAATCAACAAAACAACTGCTAATATTATAAGTTTATTCAATTAGATCAAATCAATCTAAAATTGAAGGGGACTTTGAGGCATCCAAATTTCATAATTTGGAATTGATTTGATTTAATTTTATAAATTTATCATGTTAGTAGCCAACTAAGATCCTCAAATATGTATTATAATGTCACTTAACATGTTATATAAGTAAATTCTCATACCTTGAGCAACAAAAATGATAGAAAGACTATTATGACTAATTTAAAATTTTTGAAATACAAATTTAATTAAAAAATCTTTTAAAAATTAATTTAAAAAATAGTGATCTTTTAAAAATGAATTGACCATTTATTCTTATATTATAAGTAATTTATTTTTTATTTATAATGATTAAAACTAATATAAAAAACAAAGAACAAATTATTGCGAAATTCGTTAACCGCATATTAAGGATACCTACATACTTTAAGGAAACACATTTAGTAAATTCAAGCGGTGGATATATTCTTTTCTTTTTAACTACTAGAAAATAGTTTACGGACGAATTTATCAAGTCTTGAAATTCAAACGGTAAGACTCCGAAATTTTTAGAATTTATTACGAACTGGTTTTGATTTATTTTATTTATTTAAGATATTATTTTTAAAATTTTTTTATTAAAATAATTCAATCGAATGTAAAATCCTAAATTTTTAAAATTTATTATGAATCAGTTTTGATTTATTTTATTTGTTTAAGATTTTATTTTTAAAATATTTTATTAAAAATAATTAAATTTAATTTTTGGTAATTTGAGTATAAATTAATTAGGATTTTGAGATTTTTATAATAATTGAGTAATTTTCATATTTTAAATTTAAATTTTTAGTAGTTGAAAAATAATATGAATTTCATATAATTTAATTTAAATATTGAGATTTTGAATCTAGTTTTATTAACAAAAAAATTTAAGTAGATACTTTTAATTTTAAATTAGACTAGTTATTTGAAATTCATTAGTATGTTGACAAATAAATGTATTGCTAAAATAATTTTATTAAGTTGCATTTGGTTTTTAATTACTCTCTTTCTCTAAATTTTCAAAAAATTCCTAAATCACCATCGGTGTCGATTGGAGTGGCCGTCATCGATGCGATGAATATAACGTGACGAGAGAGAGTGAGCTCAATGTAGAGTGAGAAAGGAAGGAGAAAGGGCGCAAGGGTGATGATAATGCTACTGCTATTATCACCGGGAAGACCGTTGGAGCATGTCGGGGTTGCCGTTCTGGTTCTGCTGCAACTTGCCCTTGTCCCTGCTCATCTCTAACATTTGTTTAGCTTTTGCTGGAGCCTTTGCCGTCATGGGTATTGCTGTTAGAGTCGCCGAAAAATCACCACTATTCTACCTTTTCCTTGGTAAAACAAACCCTATTCTACATGTACTTAACACCCTTTTCTGTTTCTATTTCATTTTTATGTACCTTACTATCTCGCTCTATTTTCGTGCTATCTTCCTAGATTAATTCTCCATTGCTATTGATGTTACCATTATGGGTGGTAAAGCGGGCCGGCCCGCTCCAACCCGCCCCGCCCTGCCTAGGCCCGCCTCATAAATGGAGCAGATCGGCCTGTCCCGCCAACTAAAATGGGTTCAAAATGCTAGCCTGCTTGACTCTTTTTTTTTTGGAAAATAAAATTCATTAAAATTAACCAAAAAATAATAATTAAAAAATAAAATAGAAATAAAAAATAGTCAAATTATAATATAATTTTTTTTACTATTTTTTTGAATTTTTAACCTCAATAAAATTGTTCAAAATAATATTTGTCAATAAAATCATCTTTATTTTAAAAAATAAGTCACATAATTTGAGCATATATACGAAATTGTAAAATAAAATAAATAAAGTTAATAACTAAAAGAAGAATAAAAACAAAAAATGAAAAAAATGTTTAAAAATTCTATAATTATTAATTTTATAATAGTAACCACTCTTTTATTTAATAAAAAAAAAAAGAAAAAGAAAAAGTTTTCATACCGGCGGACCGGCCCACCCCGCCCCGCCAAAACCCGCCAATTTGGCGGTGCGGGTTTGGCGGATTTTTTTAATTTTGCGGGCTCCAAATCCTAGCCCGACCCGCCTTTTTTAGTGGGTTTAGCGGATTAGCCCGGCGGGCTCGACCCGTTTTGCCACCCCTAGTTACCATGGCTGCCTTGTGTTGTTGTTGTTCTGTCAGAGTTGTTATGAATGCTACTGATGCTGGTCTAATCATGCAATTAAGTCACATTGAGGTAAGACATTTTTCATTAAACTTATTTTATTTTAAGGAATCGTCGTAAATCAATGTGTAATATATGTACATTTAGTGATTGTGTGAGTCTTATGAATCAAATTTAAATATTTTTGAGAAATAGAATTGATAAACAATGATGGATTTTAAAGTAATAAAACTAGTTAGGAACACTAGTTGAAGCTTCCTGTGGATGGACTAGGATTTGAGAATATTCTATTGTTAATTAAAAATAAAAGAGCATGGTGAATAATTGTTCGGATTATTGGATGAAGTTTATGATTGATTTTCAGCGAAAATGAATATTGTGTTACAGATTGATGAGTTTAGTTTGATTATTATAATTTAGTGCTATAGAAACTTAGAAAAGCAAGTTGATGTTAGGAATGTTGCTTTTGATGAGAATTCTGTAACTGACAATGATCAAGTCTTTGTATGTATTATTGTTCAAGACACAATTATAGTACAAGAGCACAATGAGAATCCTACTGTAGATCCAGTTACAGTATAAGAGAACAATGAGAATATCGTTGTTGCTCAAAATACTGCTACAGCACAGAAAAATAATGAGAATTCTCTTCAATCCCAATTCATACAGCAAGCTCAACAACCTCAAGAAGTGTCATTAAGGAGATCCAATAGAGAAAAGAGAAAATCCATCTATGATCTCAAACAAGCTTCCTGGTGGACGAAATTGTGATCACTTGTTCTTTTGTTTATAAAGGATGTATACTCTGAGGGCATTGTTTATTTCCTTCACAATCTCGTTCAACTACCAGCAAGTGTACTGGGTCGTCCAAGTAATAACCTTACGTGAGTAAGGGTCGAATCCACAGAGATTGTTGGTATGAAGCAAGCTATGGTCACCTTGCAAATCTCAGTCAGGCAGAAAAAAGAGGAATTGTAATTATAATAAATAAAAAGGAATAATAAAAGGGATAGAAGACTTATGCAGATTCATTGGTAGGAATTTCAGATAAGCGGATGGAGTTGCTGTAGAGCCCAAGGACGCCTGCTCTCCTACTGCTTCTACTCAATCCTTCTTACTCCTTTCCATGGCAAGCTTTGTATAGGGGTTCACCATCAACTGTGGCTACTTTCATTCCTCACGGGGAAATAACCTGTGCGGCTGTCACTCGCACAGCTAACCAGTCTGGAGGCATCACCCATGGCTGATGGCTACATCCCATCCTCGCAGTGAAAACTATGCTAACGCACTCTGTCACAGTACGGCTAATCACCGGTTGGTTCCCGCTCCTACTGGAATAGAATCCCTCTTTTGCGTCTGTCACTAACGCCCAGCAGGTTAAAGTTTGAAGCACGTCACGGTCATTCATGATCGGAATCCTACTCGGAACACCACAGACAAGGTTGGACTTTCCGGACTCCCAGGATCCTACTCGGAACACCACAGACAAGGTTGGACTTTCCGGATCCAGATGAATGCCGCCAACTATCTAACTTATACCACGAAGATTCTGTTGGGGAATCTAAGAGATACGCATTCAAGCTCTGTTGCATGTAGAACGTAAGTGGTTGTCAATCACTCGCGTTCATAATTGAGAATGATAATGAGGGTAATCTGACTCATCACATTCATCATGTTCTTGGGTACGAATGAATATCTTGGAATAAGAATAAAAGAGAATTGAATAAAAGAAGATAGAATTTCATTAATACTTGAGGTACAGCAGAGCTCCACACCCTTAATCTATGGTGTGCAGAAACTCCACCGTTGAAAATACATAAGCAAAGAGTTCAGGCATGGCCGAATGGCCAGCCCTCTCTAACGTGATCAATGATCCCCTAAGATGAAGAATAAAACAAAACTGAGATCAAAGATGTCTAATACAATAGATAAATGTCCTATATATACTAGACTAGCTACTAGGGTTTACATGAGTAAGTAATTGATGCATAAATCCACTTCCGGGGCCCACTTGGTGTGTGCTTGGGCTGAGCTTGATCATTCCACGAGCTAAGGCATATCTTGGCGTTGAACTTCGAGTTATGACGTGTTTTGGGCGTTCAACTCCGGATCATGACGTTTTTCTGGCGTTTAACTCCAGACAGCAGCGTGTACTTGGCGTTCAACGCCAAGTTACGTCGTCAATCTTCGAATAAAGTATGGACTATTATATATTGCTGGAAAGATCTGGATGTCTACTTTCCAACGCCGTTGAGAGCGCGCCAATTGGAGTTCTGTAGCTCCAGAAAATCCATTTCGAGTGCAGGGAGGTCAGAATCCAACAGCATCAGCAGTCCTTTTGTTAGCCTTCTTCAGAGTTTTGCTCAAATCCCTCAATTTCAGTCAGAATTTACCTGAAATCACAGAAAAACACACAAACTCATAGTAAAGTCCAGAAATGTGAATTTAACATCAAAACTAGTGAAAACATCCCTAAAAGTAGCTTAAACTTACTAAAAACTATATGAAAACAATGCCAAAAAGCGTATAAATTATCCGCTCATCACAACACCAAACTTAAATTGTTGCTTGTCCCCAAGCAACTGAAAATCAGATAGGATACAAGAAGAGAATATACTATAAAGTCCAAAATATCAATGAATATTAATTTAATTAGATGAGCGGGACTTGTAGCTTTTTGCTTCTGAACAGTTTTGGCATCTCACTTTTTCCTTTGAAGTTTAGAGTGATTGGCTTCTCTAGGAACTTAGAATTTCAGATAGTGTTATTGACTTTCCTAGTTAGGCATGTTGATTCTTGAACACAGCTACTTTATGAGTCTTGGCTGTGGCCCTAAGCACTTTGTCTTCCAGTATTACCACCGGATACACAAATGCCACAGACACATAACTGGGTGAACCTTTTCAGATTGTGACTCAGCTTTGCTAAAGTCCCCAGTTAGTGGTGTCCAGAGCTCTTAAGCACACTCTTTTGATTTGGATCACGACTTTAACCACTCAGTCTCAAGCTTTTCACTTGGACCTTCATGACACAAGCACATGGTTAGGGACAGCTTGATTTAGCCGCTTAGGCCTGGATTTTATTTCCTTGGGCCCTCCTATCCATTGATGCTCAAAGCCTTGGATCCTTGCTACCCTTGCCTTTTGGTTTTAAGGGCTATTGGCTTTTTCTGCTTGCTTTTTCTTTCTATTTTTTTTTATTTTTTTATTTTTTTTTTCGCCACTTTTTTTTTCACTGCTTTTTCTTGCTTCAAGAATCAATTCATGAATTTTTCAGTTCATCAATAACATTTCTCTTTGTTCATCATTCTTTCAAGAGCCAACAATTTTAACACTCATAAACAACAAGATCAAAAATATGCACTGTTCAAGCATTCATTCAGAAAACAAAAATTATTGCCACCACATCAATATAATTAAATTAAATTCACTAATAATTTCGAAAATTATGTACTTCTTGTTCTTTTGAATTAAAACATTTTTCTTTTAAGAGAGGTGAAAGACTAATGGATTTTATTCATAGCTTTAAGGCATGGTTACACACTAATGATCATGAAGTAGAAACACAAAAACATAGATAAACATAACACTTAAAAACCGAAAACAGAAAGAAAATAAAGAACAAGGAATGAATCCACCTCTAGTGGCGTCTTCTTCTTGAAGGACCAATGATGTTCTTCAACTCTTCTATGTCCCTTCATTGCCTTTGTTGCTCCTCTCTCATAGCTCTTTGATCTTCTCTTATTTCTTGGAGAGTGAGGGCGTGTTCATGGTGTTCCACCCTTAGTTGTTCCACGTTTTGGCTCAAGTCTTCTAAGGAGGTACTGAGTTGCTCCCAATAGTTGTTGGGAGGAAAGTGCATTCCATGAGGCATTTGTTGATGAACTTCCTCATGTTCTCCTTGGGGGCCGTGAGGAACTTCCCTTGTTTGCTCCATCCTTTTCTTGGTGATGGGCTTGTCTTCTTCAATGGAGACATCTCCATCTATGATAACTCCGGCTGAATAACATAGATGGCATATGAGGTGGGGGATGGCTAGCCGTGCCATGTATGAAGGCTTGTCAGCTATTTTGTAGAGTTCATTGGCTATGACTTCATGAACCTCTACTTCCTCTCCAATCATGATGCTATGAATCATGATTGCCCGATCCACAGTAACTTCAGATCGGTTGCTTGTAGGGATGATGGATCTTTGGATGAACTCCAGCCATCCTCTAGCTACAGGCTTGAGGTCCAGTCTTCTTAGTTGGACTGGTTTGCCTTTGGAGTCTACTCTCCATTGGGCGCCTTCCACACAAATGTCCATTAGGACTTGGTCCAACCTTTGATTGAAGTTGACCCTCCTTGTGTAGGGGCGTTCATCACCTTGCATCATGGGTAGATGAAACGCCAACCTCACATTTTCCGGACTGAAATCTAAGTATTTCCCCCGAACCATTGTGAGATAGTTCTTTGGATTCGGGTTCATACTTTGATCATGGTTCCTTGTGATCCATGCATTAGCATAGAACTCTTGAACCATCAGTAATCCGACTTGTTGCATGGGGTTGGTTATGACTTCCCACCCTCTTCTTTGGATCTCATGTCGGATTTCCGGATACTCATTCTTTTTGAGCTTGAAGGGGACCTCAGGGATCACCCTCTTCTTTGCCACAACATCATAGAAGTGGTCTTGGTGGCTCTTGGAGATGAATCTCTCCTTTTCCCATGATTCGGAAGTGGAAGCTTTTGCCTTCCCTTTTCCTTTTCTTGAGGAAACTCCAGTCTTGGGTGCCATTGATGGTGAATAAAAAATAAAAAGCTAGGCTTTTTACCACACCAAACTTAAAATTTGCTCGTCCTCGAGCAAAATGAAAAGAAGAGTAGAAGAAGAAGAAGAAGAGAATTTGGAAGAGAGGGAGAGAAGTGGGTTCGGCTATGTGAGAGAAGAGTGGGTAGTGTTGTGTGAAAATGAAGAAGAAAGGAGAGGTATTTATAGGGTGGGGGGGAGGGTTAGGTTTCGGCCAATTTGGGTGGGAGTGGGTGGGAAATTGAATTTGAATGTAGTGGGGGTAGGTGGGGTTTATGGGGAAGAGGAGGTTGATGTGAATGGTGCATGGGGTAATTGGGAAGAGGAATTGAGGTGATTGGTGAAGGGTATTGGGAATTGTGACATGGATATTCAAATCACAAAAATAGGATTAAGAGGAAAGGTGAGAATTGGGTAGGTGGGGATCCTGTGGGGTCCACAGGTCCTGAGGTGGGGATCCTGTGGGGTCCACAGGTCCTGAGGTGAAAAGAAATACCATTCCTTCACCCTATAGGCGTGTAAATTGCCTTCATGCACCATTCTGGCGTTTAAACGCCCATTGGTGCATGTTCTGGGCGTTAAACGCCCATGTGATGCTTGATTCTGGCGTTGAACGCCAGTTTCAAGCTTGTTTCTGGCGTTCAGCGCCAGATTGTCCTCTGCGTGCGCATCCTGGCGTTAAACGCCAGGATGTTGCTTGTTTTGGGCGTTCAGCGCCAGGAAGATGCTCTGTTCTGGCGCTGAACGCTGGCCAGATGCATCTTCTGGGCGCTGAACGCCGGCCCGTGCGTCCTCCAGGGTGAAAAATTTTTTCTTCTGTTTTTGACTCTGTTTTTAATTTTTTTTGATTTTTTCGTGACTCCTCATGATCATGTACCTAATTAAACATAAAAATAACAAAGAAACAAAATAAAATAAAATTAGATAAATAAAATTGGGTTGCCTCCCAACAAGCGCTTCTTTAACGTCAATAGCTTGACAGTGGCTCTCATGGAGCCACAGAGCAATCAAGTCAATGTTGTCTAGTCCCAACACCAAACTTAGAGTTTGGATATGGGGTTTGAACACCAAACTTAGAGTTTGGTTGTGGCTTCACAACACCAAACTTAGAGTTTGACTGTGTGGGCTCTTCTTGACCTTGAACTGAGAGAAGCTCTTCATGCTTATTCTCCTTTGTCACAGAGGGATTGCCATGTGCTTGAAACACAAGGTATTCTCCATTCAATTGAAGGACTAACTCTCCTCTGTTGACATCTATCACAGCTTCTGCTGTGGCTAGGAAAGGTCTTCCTAGGATGATGCATTCATCATCTTCCTTCCTAGTATCTAGGATTAGGAAATCAGCAGGGATGTAAAAGTCTTCAACTTTTATAAGCACGTCCTCTACTATCCCATGAGCTTGTCCCACTGACTTATCTGCCAATTGCAGTGAGAACAAAGCAGGTTGCACCTCAATGATCCCTAGCTTCTCCATTACAGAGAGTGGCATAAGGTTTATCCCTGACCCAAGATCACACAGAGCTTTTTCAAAGCTCATGGTGCCAATGGTGCAAGGTATCAAGAACTTGCCAGGATCTTGTCTCTTTTGAGGTAGAGTTTCCTGAATCCAAGTATCCAAATCACGAATGAGCAAGGGAGGTTCACTTTCCCAAGTCTCATTACCAAATAGCTTGGCATTCAGCTTCATGATAGCTCCTAGATATTGAGCAACTTGCTCCCCAGTCACCTCTTCATCCTCTTCAGAGGATGAATAATAGTCAGAGCTCATGAATGGCAGAAGGAGATTTAGTGGAATCTCTATGGTCTCTGTGTGAGCCTTAGATTCCTCAGGATCCTTATTAGGAAAATCCTTCTTGCTTGGAGGACGTCCCAGGAGTTCTTTCTCACTAGGATTTTCGTCCTCCTCCTCCTTTGTGCTTTCGGCCATGTTGACTAAGTCAATGGCTTTGCACTCTCCTTTTGGATTCTCTTCTGTATTACTTGGGAGAATACTGGGAGGAGTTTCAATAACTTTCTTACTCAGCTGGCCTACTTGTGCCTCCAAATTCCTAATGGAGGATCTTGTTTCATTCATGAAACTGAAAGTGGCCTTTGACAGATCAGAGACTATATTAGCTAAATTAGAATTATTTTGTTCAGCATTCTCTGTCTGTTGCTGAGAAGATGATGGATATGGCTTACTATTATTCAGCCTATTGCGTCCACCATTGTTAAAACCTTGTTGAGGTTTTTGTTGATCCTTCCAGGAGAAATTTGGATGATTTCTCCATGATGGGTTATAGGTATTTCCATATGGTTCACCCAGACAATTAACCTCTGCCATGGCAGGGTTCTCAGGATCATAAGCTTCTTCAGAAGCTACCTCTCTAGTACTGTTGGATGCATGTTGCAATCCATTCAGATTTTGAGAGATCATGTTGACCTGTTGAGTCAACACTTTGTTCTGAGCCAGTATGGCATTCAGAGCATCAATTTCAAGAACTCCCTTCTTCTGAGGTACCCCATTATTCACGGAATTCCTCTCAGAGGTGTACATGAACTGGTTGTTAGCAACCATGTCAATGAGTTCTTGTGCCTCTTCAGGCGTTTTCTTCAGGTGAATAGATCCACCTGCAGAGTGGTCCAATGACATTTTCGAAAATTCAGATAGACCATAATAGAGTATATCTAATAAGGTCCATTCTGAAAACATGTCAGATGGACATCTCTTGGTCATCTGCTTGTATCTTTCCCAAGCTTCATAGAGGGATTCACCATCTTTTTGTTTGAAGGTTTGAACATCCACTCTCAGCTTGCTCAGCTTTTGAGGAGGAAAGAATTTATCTAAGAAGGCAGTAACCAGCTTATCCCAGGAGTCCAGGCTATCCTTAGGTTGTGAATCCAACCATATTCTAGCTCTGTCTCTTACAGCAAAAGGGAAAAGCATGAGTCTGTAGACTTCAGGATTAACTCCATTCGTTTTTACAGTGTCACAGACTTGCAAGAACTCAGTTAAAAACTGATAGGGATCTTCAGATGGAAGCCCATAAAACTTGCAGTTTTGTTGCATTAATGCAACTAGTTGAGGCTTAAGCTCAAAGTTATTGGCTCCAATGGCAGGAATGGAGATGCTTCTTCCATCAAACTTGGATGTTGGCTTTGTGAAATCACCAAGCATTCTCCTTGCATTATTATTATTATTTTCGGCCATCTCCTTCTCTTGTTCGAAAATTTCTGAAAGGTTATTTCTGGATTGTTGTAATTTAGCTTCTCTTAATTTTCTCTTCAGAGTCCTTTCAGGTTCTGGATCAGCTTCAACAAGAGTGCCTTTGTCCTTGTTCCTGCTCATAAGAAAGAGAAGAAAACAAGAAAAGAAAAAGGAATCCTCTATGTCACAGTATAGAGATTCCTTTATGTTAGTAGAAGAAGAAAGGGGTAGAAGAATGAAGAAGGAGATTCGGATTTTTGGATGAGGAGAGGTGAAGAGAAGTGTTAGTAATTAAATAATTAAAATAGAAGAAGAAAAGAAAAGAAGATTTTCGAAAATAATTTTGAAAAAGAGGTTAGTAATTTTCGAAAATTAAAGATAAGATGAGATTAAAATTAAAATTTAAAACAAAAAGAATTTTTGAAAAAGAGAGGGAGAATTTTCGAAAATTAGAGAGGGAAGAGTAGTTAGGTGGTTTTGAAAAAGATAAGAAACAAACAAAAAGTTGGTTAGTTGATTGAAAAAGATTTTGAAAAAGATAAGAAGATAAGAAGTTAGATAAGATATTTTGAAATCAAATTTTGAAAAAGATAAGATAAAAGATAAAAAGATATATTTGAAAAAGATATTTTGAAAAAGATTTAATTTTAAAATTGACTTAACTAACAAGAAACTACAAGATAAGATTCTAGAACTTAAAGATTGAACCTTTCTTAACAAGAAAGTAACAAACTTCAAATTTTTGAACCAATCACATTAATTGTTAGCTAATTTTTCGAAAATTGGATAAAAAGATAAGAAAAAGATTTTGAAAATATTTTGAAAAATAATTTTGAAATTTTCGAAAATGCTAAAAAAAATGAAAAAGATATGATTTTTGAAAAAGATTTTGAAAAGATAAGATTTTTTTTAAAATTTGAAATTTTGACTTGACTTGTAAGAAACACTAATTTTGAAAAATTTTTGACCAAGTCAACCCAAAATTTCGAAATTTTGGAGGAAAATAAGGAAAAGATATTTTTGAAATCAATTTTTGAAGAAAAACACAAAAATGACCCAAAACATGAAAATTTTGGATCAAGACACAAGATGCATGCAAGAATGCTATGAATGTCAAGATGAACACCAAGAACACTTTGAAGATCATGATGAACATCAAGAACATAATTTTGAAAAATTTTGATGCAAAGAAAACATGCAAGACACCAAACTTAGAAATTTTTAATGCTTGGAAAATATGAATGCAAAAATGCACATGAAAAACAACAAACAACACAAAACAAGAAATCATCAAGATCAAACAAGAAGACTTATCAAGAACAACTTGAAGATCATGAAGAACACTATGAATGCATGGGATTTTCGAAAAAATGCAAGAAAAATTTTAAAAGCATGCAATTGACACCAAACTTAAAAATTAACACAATACTCAAACAAGAAACACAAATTATTTTTGATTTTTATGATTTTCTAATTTTTTTGTATTTTTATTGATTTTTTTCGAAAACAAAGTTTAGAAAAACGAAAAATAAAAGAAAAAATTTTTGAAAAAGATTTTTGAGAAGAAAATTACCTAATCTGAGCAACAAGATGAACCGTCAGTTGTCCATACTCGAACAATCCCCGGCAACGGCGCCAAAAACTTGGTGGACGAAATTGTGATCACTTGTTCTTTTGTTTATAAAGGATGTATACTCTGAGGGCATTGTTTATTTCCTTCACAATCTCGTTCAACTACCAGCAAGTGTACTGGGTCGTCCAAGTAATAACCTTACGTGAGTAAGGGTCGAATCCACAGAGATTGTTGGTATGAAGCAAGCTATGGTCACCTTGCAAATCTCAGTCAGGCAGAAAAAAGAGAAATTGTAATTATAATAAATAAAAAGGAATAATAAAAGGGATAGAAGACTTATGCAGATTCATTGGTAGGAATTTCAGATAAGCGGATGGAGTTGCTGTAGAGCCCAAGGACGCCTGCTCTCCTACTGCTTCTACTCAATCCTTCTTACTCCTTTCCATGGCAAGCTTTGTATAGGGGTTCACCATCAACTGTGGCTACTTTCATTCCTCACGGGGAAATAACCTGTGCGGCTGTCACTCGCACAGCTAACCAGTCTGGAGGCATCACCCATGGCTGATGGCTACATCCCATCCTCGCAGTGAAAACTATGCTAACGCACTCTGTCACCGTACGGCTAATCACCGGTTGGTTCCCGCTCCTACTGGAATAGAATCCCTCTTTTGCGTCTGTCACTAACGCCCAGCAGGTTAAAGTTTGAAGCACGTCACGGTCATTCATGATCGGAATCCTACTCGGAACACCACAGACAAGGTTGGACTTTCCGGACTCCCAGGATCCTACTCGGAACACCACAGACAAGGTTGGACTTTCCGGATCCAGATGAATGCCGCCAACTATCTAACTTATACCACGAAGATTCTGTTGGGGAATCTAAGAGATACGCATTCAAGCTCTGTTGCATGTAGAACGTAAGTGGTTGTCAATCACTCGCGTTCATAATTGAGAATGATAATGAGGGTAATCTGACTCATCACATTCATCATGTTCTTGGGTACGAATGAATATCTTGGAATAAGAATAAAAGAGAATTGAATAAAAGAAGATAGAATTTCATTAATACTTGAGGTACAGCAGAGCTCCACACCCTTAATCTATGGTGTGCAGAAACTCCACCGTTGAAAATACATAAGCAAAGAGTTCAGGCATGGCCGAATGGCCAGCCCTCTCTAACGTGATCAATGATCCCCTAAGATGAAGAATAAAACAAAACTGAGATCAAAGATGTCTAATACAATAGATAAATGTCCTATATATACTAGACTAGCTACTAGGGTTTACATGAGTAAGTAATTGATGCATAAATCCACTTCCGGGGCCCACTTGGTGTGTGCTTGGGCTGAGCTTGATCATTCCACGAGCTAAGGCATATCTTGGCGTTGAACTTCGAGTTATGACGTGTTTTGGGCGTTCAACTCCGGATCATGACGTTTTTCTGGCGTTTAACTCCAGACAGCAGCGTGTACTTGGCGTTCAACGCCAAGTTACGTCGTCAATCTTCGAATAAAGTATGGACTATTATATATTGCTGGAAAGCTCTGGATGTCTACTTTCCAACGCCGTTGAGAGCGCCAATTGGAGTTCTGTAGCTCCAGAAAATCCATTTCGAGTGCAGGGAGGTCAGAATCCAACAGCATCAGCAGTCCTTTTGTTAGCCTTCTTCAGAGTTTTGCTCAAATCCCTCAATTTCAGTCAGAATTTACCTGAAATCACAGAAAAACACACAAACTCATAGTAAAGTCCAGAAATGTGAATTTAACATCAAAACTAGTGAAAACATCCCTAAAAGTAGCTTAAACTTACTAAAAACTATATGAAAACAATGCCAAAAAGCGTATAAATTATCCGCTCATCACTTCCTGACGTTAGGATTTTTGCCAGTAAAGAATTTCATAAAAACAGTCGCGTTGTAGATATAGTCTCTAAACCGACAAAAATCCCTTCGTACAAACGTTTTGGTTGTCACAAGTAACAAACCCCTTTAAAATTGATAACCGAAGTATTCAAACCTCGGGTCGTCTTCTCAAGGAATTGCAGGGAGGTATGTTCTTATTATTGGCTATGAAAAAGGTAAAATTGGGGTTTTGGAAGTAAGGTGCGAATATATTATATGACAAGTAAAATAAAATAATAATAGCTGTAAAATAAACCTTTGGCAAGGTATAAGAACTGGAGGTCCTTTCCTAATTATCCTTATCAATTGTGATGAGAATTGGATTTTTCTCCCACTTTGTTAACCTCTAACTATGAAGGTAAGTTAAGTGGATGAATTCCAATTTTCAATCAACAATGAGTTTGATAACTCAAGAGTCACCAATTATTTAACCAAAGCCAAAAGGAAAGAAAATTGAAACTGCTCAAATAAAAATGCCTTCAGATGGGAAGCAATAATCATGTAATTAAAAGAAAGCAATAATAACTGAAATATCTTAAATAATATTAATTCAAAGAAAATCATAACATGAAAGAGTTCATAAATTTAATTGGAAAAATAAATAAAAATAAAGAACCTGGGATTGAGAGTCACTCCTAAAACTAAGAGAAATCCTAAATCCTAAGAGAGAGAGGAGAGAACCCCTCTCAAAACTAATCTAAATCATGAGAAGTGAATTATGAGTGCCTGATTATGAATGGATGCATTCCCCCACTTTATAGCCTCTAATCTGTGTCCTCTGGGCCGAAAACTGGGTCAAAAACAGTCTAGAAATCACTTCCAGCGCTTTCTGGTCCGTACAGGTCGCGGAAAAGTGACGCGGCCGCATGGCTCACGCGGCCACGCGGGTTGCGTTCCTGCCAGGTCACGCGTTCACGTCGCCTGGCGTCAGGGCAGCTATGGCAAATTATATATCAAATCGAAGCCCCGGACGTTAGCTTTTCAACGCACTTGAAACCGCGTCGTTTGGACCTCTATAGCAAAAGTTATAGCCGTTTGAGTGCGCAGAGGTCAGGCTGGACAGCTTAGCAATTTCTCCAACTTATTGTATTCCTTCCATTTTTGCATGCTTCCTTTCCATCCTCTGAGCCATTCCTGCCTTATAATCTCTGAAAAACTTAACACACATATCAAGGCATCTAATGGTAATAAGAGAGGATTAATAATAAGCAAATAAAAGATCAAAGAAGCATGTTTTCAATCAAAGTACATAATTAGAAAGGCAAATGTAAAACATGCGAATAGTATGAATAAGTGGGTAAAGAGTTGATAAAATCCACTCAATTGAGCACAAAATAAGCCATGAAATAGTGGTTTATCAACCTCCCCACACTTAAACAATAGCATGTCCTCATGCTAAGCTCAGGAGAAACTATAAAGAGATGAAGAGGAATGATAGAATGTATGAGATGCAACCTATGAATGCAACTAAATGCAAAATGCTTCTACCTACTTGGTTAAAAGCAAATAAATCCCCAAGAATAAATATGAACTGGATTTCACTAATTCAAATCATAAAAATGAAGTACAAATAGACTTGTAGAAGAAAATAACTCATGAAAGCCGGGAACAAAGAATCGAGCATCGAACCCTCACTTAGTAGTGTATATCACTCTAATCACTCAAGTGTTTTAGGTTCGATTCTCTCAATTCTCTACTAACCTTGCTTTCTAAGGCTTGCTCTTCATCTAACAATCAACATAAATTTAATGCATAAATACACATATCAAGAGGTCTTTTAAGGGTTGTAATGGGGTTAGGGTCAAGGTAGGATTGTATTTGGCCAAGTGGACTAAAATCTGAATCCTTAATTAACTTAAACTTTCCCACCTAACTTAAACAATCCATGTAATCACAATACAACATCTAACCATCCATTAACCATGTTTTCCACATATTCATACATTCTAATTTCAAGTACAACTCATATGCATTGCTTTCACCACTTACCTTGGGGCATTTTGTCCCCTTTTATTATTTGCTCTTTTTCTTTTCTTTTTCTCCTTTTTTTTCAATGCATATGTTTAAAGTATTGAATGTATGAACATATTTTCAACATTCTTTCACATTTTCAGAAAATTCTAACATACTCTATTCTCAAACCAATTGTTTCCAAACCCACTTTTCCCACACTTAATTTATGAGCACTCTCATTAGTCTAAGCTAACTAAGGATTCAAATTAAGGACATTATTGTTTTTTGCTTAGAGTTAATGATGTGATAAAGTAAAGAACAAAGGGGTAAAATAGGCTCAAATTGGTTTGCAAAGGATAATGAAAGGTAAGGCCATGTGGGTATGTAAGCTAAGTGGAACAAATGCCTCAATCATATAAGTGCATGCATACATCAAATTATGGAAATATAGAATTAAGCAAGACAAAGATCACAATTTTAGAGAGAAAAATACACACTAAAACAAAATTTTTTGGTTGATAAAATGCAACCAATTCAAATAGGCTCAGAAATCTCACAGGTTTTGTGTGCTCGAGCTCTAAACTATGTTCCAAAATAATATTTCTTCAAACAAGTTTTTCAAAAAGTTTTATTCAAATTAGTGAAATACTATAAAAATTTCTTGAAAAAGAAGAATATTACTTTAACCAAGTAGTAAAATATGCACAAAAACAATTAAACATGCAAATGCAACAACTAATCTACAAAGAAAATATAAACATTGGTGTTGAGACAAGAAAGTACTAACCCATGGAGATCGGTATCGACCTCCCCACACTTAAAGATTGCACCGTCCTCGGTGCATGCTGAGATGTGCAGGTGGACGGGGGTTGTGGTTCCTCAGCTGGTGCTCTCTTGTAGAGGCTTTCTCTTTACCCGTTTTGGTGGCCAGCCTGAAAAAGAGAGAAGAGAAAGGCACATGAAGTCAAAGGGGTGGAGCAAAGAGGAGGGCGGTACGAGTGATAATCATGCCAAGCAAAAGAAATAGTGAATGAAAGACATGGTCGCGATTCCATGTGATCAGTTCATCAATGGAAATATAGCAAGGCTTAGGGAGTATTGGATGCAAGATGTTTATTAGCATGCCGGCAAGGGCATGAGTAGCATAGATCAAGCATCAAAAGCTTTTAATGTATTGTTAGTCGTGAGAAACTAACAATAACGTTTGTATTAACAATTATATTTAATTAATAAAATAGTAAAGGAAATTTGTGAAAAGCAGGCATTTATAGTAGTAGATTAAAAAAAATCTTAAAAATAGTGCACAATGCCATACGGGCGTTTTCACAAACACATAGCATGCACGGTGACTAAGCTATTTGAAAGTATTAAATTTGAACATGCAAGCAATCCTTTAAAAAAAGTAATATATAATTGTCAAATAATCCACAAAAGTATAGAAAAGCAATGGCCCAAATAAAATTCCAACACCAATGAAAATAATGCAATGAATGAAAGTATGCAAACAAATTAAATAAAATAAAATGAAAGTGAAAAAGAATGAGAAGTAGAAAAAGAAAGTGAGAAAGGAGAGAGAAGGAAGAAATTAGGATTAGAAGAGAAAAGATAAGAAAATTGGCATAATCTGGATAGGTTGTGCGACGCTGGCGACGCGGTCGCGTGGGTGACGCGGTCGCGTGGTGTGTGATAAGGTTGGGCGACGCGGACGCGTGGGGCACGCGATCGCGTGACTCGATTTGTGATAGTGGCGCGAGTGCAGCCTCGCGGTCGCACCACTCTCTGTTCGAAACTTGGTATTGCCAAAATCCAGGGTGACGCGGTCGCGTGGTCGACGCGATCGCGCGGGTAGCCTTATTTCCAATATGACGTGGACGCGTGGGTGACGCGTTCGCGTGGGAGGGCTTGTGCTGCTAGCACGGGCCAAGCCCAATTCCAGCTCAACTTTCGGCCATACACCCTTTTTACGCCGATTTCAGGTCACGCGGCCGCGTGGGCGACGCGGTCGCGTGGGAGGCTATTTTTCCAAATGACGCGGACGCGTGGTTGATGCGTTCGCGTGGAGTCAATTTGTGCTAATAGCGTGCCTCCAGCCCTGCTCCTGCGAAACTCTCTGTTCATATTAATATTGTCTCCCATCTCCTTGCGACGCGGACGCGTCGCTGATGCGGTCGCGTCGCGTGCTCGTTTTTTTTTTATAATCTGAAAAATGCAGAATGCAGTGTTAATATGAATGTGATGCAAAACTCCAGGTTCAATATAACAAAATAAAATAAAATTCAAAAACAAATAAAATTAAATAAAAATGAAAAAGGACGATCATACCATGGTGGGTTGTCTCCCACCTAGCACTTTTAGTTAAAGTCCTTAAGTTGGGCATTTGATGAGCTTCCTGTTATGGTGGCTTATGCTTGAACTCATCCAGGAATCTCCACCAGTGTTTGTGATTCCAGTAACCTCCGGGGTCCCAAACTAGGCATGTAAAACCCTTGAGCAGCTTTAAAAAGATTCTTAGGCTCTCGGGTTGTTGGATGTCAGAACAGATTCCAGGATCCCAAATCTTGCTTTTACACCCGTCTTCGTGTTGATTATCATGATTCCATCCGGGTAGCAAGCAATCTGAATTCTCACTAAAGCGGCCAAACAGCTTCCTAGACCCATTCAGTTGAGCTCTATACCAACCTTTACGTTTAAGCTTAAAGCTTCCAACCATGATGAACATTGCAGGACAATTCTTACCACTGACCATCTCCCTTTTACTCTTAATGCCGCAAAGAGCTCTAAGTTGACCATCCGTCTCCAGTAGCCCATATTCAAGTGGGATTAGAAAGCTATGGGATATGAATTCTACCCACTTGAATGTTGTGAAGGATGATGGCGACTTAGGGGGAGGTATCTTTATTGAAATTGCAAGCTCCACTCCCTTGTGCTCTTCTCTGATAATTACCACCTCTTTGCAAACTTCTTCAATTTCAACCTCTTCCTCTTGGTAGCTCTCTTTCAATTCAATCTCCTTTTCATTGCTTTCCAAGGGCATGGGAGGTTGTGCTTCTTCTTCTTGAATCTCCATCCCTTGATCAACTTCTTCCAAGTCTTCAACTGTGATATGCATTGGAAGTTGTACACCCTCCTCAGCATCAATTTCAACCGTCTTGGAAGGAGGCTCGATGTCTTGACTTTCCCATGGAGGTTCTGCATCTCCTAAGTCTTCAACCACTTCTTCTTCTTCTTGAACAATGACAGCTTCTTCTACTTGTTCTAGTACGAATTCATTCTCTGTCTTGTTCACTGGGGTTTCTGGTATCTCCTTCATGCTATGCTCTTCACTAGACTGTCCACATGGGGCTGTAGCTGGTCCTTGTGTATTTAAGCGTCTAGAAGCCCATTGAATTAATACTTGCTCCAGTTGTTGAGTGGTTGCCTGAAATCGATCCATTGTTTCCTTGAGACGATCCTTTGCCTCTTGATGCACTTGGTTTTCATAAATAGGATCATAATGCTCTTGGATTGATGGATATGGAGATGGTGAATATTGAAGTGGTGGTTCTTGTGAGTAATTAGGTTGGAATTAGGGTGGTTCTATATATGGTTCATATGGCTCATAAGGTGGTTGGTATGGTGGTTGAGGGTTAGGGTCATATGATGGTGAATGGTGGAAAGGGGCTTGTGAGTATGGTGGGTTGAGGTTGTGTTGAAAGGATGATCTCTGAGCATAGGGTGGGGCTTGTTGGTAGCTACAAGGTGGTCCACCATATCTATCAGCTTGGGATGCATTGTAGCCTGGTCTTTGTCCATGATATCTAGGATGGTGCTGTTGCCTAAAGGGTTGATTAGATCCTCTTGGCTCCATCCATCCTTGATTGGTCTGACCTTGATGCATATTCCTGCTGTGGTTTCTATTTCCTTCAACAAAGTTAGAACCAAACTCAAAGCGAGAGGGGTGAGAATTCATAGTAGTTATCAGAAATAAGGGAGAAAAAGGAGAAACAAATAAACAAGTAAAAGAAAAATATTTTTTTTAGAAAAATATTTACAATAACCAATAATAAGGCACACGTTTGCAATTCCCCGGCAACGGCGCCATTTTGACGTTAGGATTTTTGCCAGTAAAGAATTTCATAAAATAGTCACGTTGTAGATATAGTCTCTAAACCGACAAAAATCCCTTCGTACAAACGTTTTGGTTGTCACAAGTAACAAACCCCTTTAAAATTGATAACCGAAGTATTCAAACCTCGGGTCGTCTTCTCAAGGAATTGCAGGGAGGTATGTTCTTATTATTGGCTATGAAAAAGGTAAAATTGGGGTTTTGGAAGTAAGGTGCGAATATATTATATGACAAGTAAAATAAAATAATAATAGCTGTAAAATAAACCTTTGGCAAGGTATAAGAACTGGAGGTCCTTTCCTAGTTATCCTTATCAATTGTGATGAGAATTGGATTTTTCTCCCACTTTGTTAACCTCTAACTATGAAGGTAAGTTAAGTGGATGAATTCCAATTTTCAATCAACAATGAGTTTGATAACTCTAGAGTCACCAATTATTTAACCAAAGCCAAAAGGAAAGAAAATTGAAACTGGTCAAATAAAAATGCCTTCAGATGGGAAGCAATAATCATGTAATTAAAAGAAAGCAATAATAACTGAAATATCTCAAATAATATTAATTCAAAGAAAATCATAACATGAAAGAGTTCATAAATTTAATTGGAAAAATAAATAAAAATAAAGAACCTGGGATTGAGAGTCACTCCTAAAACTAAGAGAAATCCTAAATCCTAAGAGAGAGAGGAGAGAACCCCTCTCAAAACTAATCTAAATCATGAGAAGAGAATTATGAGTGCCTGATTATGAATGGATGCATTCTCCCACTTTATAGCCTCTAATCTGTGTCCTCTGGGCCAAAAACTGGGTCAGAAACAGTCCAGAAATCACTTCCAGTGCTTTCTGGTCCGTACAGGTCGCGGAAAAGTGATGCGGCCGCATGGCTCACGCGGCCGCGCGGGTTGCGTTCCTGCCAGGTCACGCGTCCGCGTGACTCACGCATTCGCGTCGCCTGGCGTCAGGGCAGCTATGGCAAATTATATATCAAATCGAAGCCCCGGATGTTAGCTTTCCAACGCAACTGGAACCGCGTCGTTTGGACCTCTGTAGCTAAAGTTATAGCCGTTTGAGTGCGAAGAGGTCAGGCTGGACAGCTTAGCAATTTCTCCAACTTATTGTATTCCTTCCATTTTTGCATGCTTCCTTTCCATCCTCTGAGCCATTCCTGCCTTATAATCTCTGAAAACACTTAACACACATATCAAGGCATCTAATGGTAATAAGAGAGGATTAATAATAAGCAAATATAAGATCAAAGAAGCATGTTTTCAATCAAAGTACATAATTAGGAAGGCAAATGTAAAACATACGAATAGTATGAATAAGTGGGTAAAGAGTTGATAAAATCCACTCAATTGAGCACAAAATAAGCCATGAAATAGTGGTTTATCACTTCCCGTTAATGGTATCACGAGTTTCATCAAGTTATTACCTCATATGGTTTTAAGGTAAATATTATAGATAAATGTGTATACCGCAAGTTCAGTGGGAGTAAATACATCTTTTTGGTCTTACATGTTGATGATGTTTTACTTGCCAGTAACGATATAGGCTTGTTACATGAAACTATGAAATTTCTATCGAACAAATTCGAAATGAAAGATTTTGGTGATGTCTCTTTTGTATTAGGAATTGAGATACTAAGAGATCACTCTCAAGGTATTCTTGGATGATCACAAAAGAACTATATCGAAAAGATTTTAAGTAGACATGGCATGGAAAGATGTAGACCAATAGACACACCCGTAACTAAAGGAGACAAGTTCAGTCTCAAGCAATGTCCCAAAATGATCTTGAGAGGACAGCAATACATGATAAACCTTATGCATCAGCACTAGGGAGTTTAATGTATGCTCAAGGCTGCACATGTTTTGATATATCATTTAATGTGGGAGTGTTGGGTAAATACTTGAGCAATTCGGGCATGGATCATTGGATAGCTGTTAAATGCGTAATGCATTATCTAAAGAGAACAAAGGATTACATGCTTATTTATCGGAGATCAAAAAATTTTGGAGATCATTAGGTACTCTAATTCTGATTTCATGGCATATGATTGCGAAACTTTGTCATTGAGCTTCATATAGTAGATAACATTGAAAGGCCATTAAAGATATTTTGTGACAATAAGTTAGCAGTATTATACTCCAACAACAATAAGAGCTTGACAAAATCGAAGCATACAGACATCAAGTTCTTAGTTGTCAAGGAGAAAGTTTAAGAAAAACAGATTTCCATAGGACATATAGGAACAGAGTATATGCTAGCAGACTCAATAACCAAGGGATTAACCCCTAAAGTCTTTCATGAGCACACTGTTCGAATGGGTGTCAATATTTGTGATGCCTTAGTTTAGTGGGAGTTTATTTTATGCTATATGTCCTATGACAGATATTAAATTATTTTTCTGCAGAATTAAGTTGATGGTTTATTTCATGTTATGTGAAATGTTCATTTTGCAATATTTGTATTGTGTTTGATCTCAATAAAGTTGGACCAGCTGGAAATAGACATGCATGAGATCACTTGGCATGTAATTTCCATATTACTCATCCAAATTTGATCTATGTCATTAAGTATATTAGGATGGTGATTGGCGTGGTTTAGTCACGGCATTTAATGTGATAAAAGCTGCGGTAGTTCCATATCTAATGTATGAGACGGACCAGATTGTTAAAGTAATGATAGAAATAGCATTCAGATGTGCGCATAAAGTTTATAAGATGTGATTATGTCAAGAAAGAATATATGTATAGCCCAAGTGGGAGATTGTTAGGAAATTATTTCAATTTCCTAATTTGTTTGTGGGCAATACATATATTAATTATAATCACAAACTATGCTATTTCAAATTAAATGACTTATATAATAGTGATCTCATTTATTGTTATAAATGCTAATTGAATAAGTCATTATTACTTTTGATTTGGAATTAAATGAGAATAAAACTGGATATTATCTTTTGTTCTTTAGATAATTATCTTTTTGAATTTTAGATATATTATCTTTTGGGCTTTAGATACTATTTTATTTGGGCTTTAGGGTTTAATGGGTGTCATGCTCAAATATAAATAGACCTTCAGGGTTTCGCTCCCCAATATACCAAAGCCGCCTTTGTTGCTCTTTTCCCATCAAAAGAGTTGCAGTTCAGCCACCTAGGAATACAGAAGGCTTTGGTTGAGGAAGATCGAAAGAACCACAAGATCCAAATTCTTCCACCAATTTCTGACTCTTATGAATTCAGGTACGCTTTTGTATTGTGTTATATTTTTGGTGATTCAATATGGATGATCTGGGTTATTAAAATTAATTTATTCCAACAGTTGAATCTTAATTAATCATATTGTTTTTGTTTGGAAATCAAAGGATTAAATATGGTTATTTCACAAGAATTTTATGGGTGAGTAATGTATGGATTTTAAATAACCATTATATAATGTTATGTGAAATCCTAAATTAATTGCCTTGAAAATATTGATAAATTATTGTTGATGAACGTAATGAAACTGGAAGTATTTTTGTTTGAGGTTTGAAGATTTGTGGATCTAAAGTTAAAGAGATAGCCGTTTCTTAGAAACTTATTGGAAAGTGATGAGAGAATGAAGAGATTATTGAGTTGTAATGTTCTGAGAAGATTGATGGATTGAGAAGAAAGTTTGAAAAGAGTAGAAGTTAAAAGGGCTTTAATTATAAGATGAGGTGTTAGTCATGATGTCGAATTTTTAAATGAACTTGAAACAGAGTGATGAATGAGTTGGGAACAAGAGTGTGTGCATGCCAGCCACATCATTTTAACACGAACCTATCAAACTTGACTAGTAACTTTTGGACCTTATTATACCTTTTCCTCATGCTTTATAACAAGTCAAAACTATGCAACTTTTAATATCTCATAAATTTTTTAGGATGAAAATTTTTTATCAATTGATTATGATAAGAGGTGAGGTGTGTCACTGATTTAAAAGCGATACAATTCTTAAGAACTAAACCTAGTTGATTCGATGTCACTTATTGACGATCGGACTTTTGCCGGTGAAGAATTTCACAAAAATAATCACGTTGTAAGTATAGTTTCTAAACCAATAGAGAGTCCTTTCGTACAAAAGTTTTGGTTGTCACAAGTAACAAAACCTAACAAAATTTATAACCGAAGTATTTAAACCTCGGGTCGTCTCTCAAGGAATTGCAGAAAAGTATGATTTATTATTGGTTATGGAAAAAGTATATTTTGGGTTTTTTTGAAATAAGGAATAAGTAATTTAAATGACAAGAAAAATAAATTAATAATTAGAAAAGCTCTTGGCAAGGCATGAGAACTGGAAATCCCATCCTAGTTATCCTTATCAATTGTGATGAGAATTGTTTATTGCTCCCACTTAGTTAACCCTTACTAAATAAAGGAAAGTCAAGTGGACCAATCAATTTGATTCCTCAAGTCCTAGTCAACTCCTGTGGAAAGACTAGCTTTAGAGGGATCCAAATCAATAAGCAAATTCCAATTTTCAGTCAACAGCTGAGTTTGATAACTCAAGTGTCACCACTTACTCAACCAAAGCCAAAAAGGAGGAGAAAAATCCAAATTATTTATATCATAAATAAAAGAAAGCAATCATAAATCTAAAATACCTCAATGTGTATTAAATAAGAAAATCAATCCTAACATGGAGTTCATAAACCAAATTGGGAAAATAAACAATTAAAGTAATAGAATAAATAAAAGTAGAAGAGACAATAAATTAAAGGAACATTGAACCTGGAATGAAGAAGAAATAGCCTAAAACTAATAGAAATCTTAAATCCTAAATTCTAAGAGAGAGGAGAGAGCCTCTTTCTCTAGAAAAACTACATCTAAAACTAAAATTGTGAATTATGAATGTTGTGTCAATGTCTTTTTTGAATGGATGCATTCCCCCACTTTATAGTCTCTAATCTGTGTTCTCTGGGCTTGGATTTGGGCTGAAAAGAAGTCTAGAAATCGCTGGGGACATTTTCTGCAATTTTCTGCACGGGGCGTCCATCACGCGTGCGCGTGGGTCACGTGTGCGCGTCATTTGGAAGTTTTTCTTGTCACGCGTACGCGTCAGTCACGCGTACGCGTCGCTTGTGCTTTAGGCATGCGTTCGCGTCGTCCATGCGTGCGCATCGCTTGGGTTCTGCGCGTGTCACACGTCTACGTCGTCCATGCGTGCGCGTCGCTGCGATTTCTGTTAAAACTTCATTTTCACGTGTTCCTTCCACTTTTGCATGTTTTCTTTCTGTCCTCTAAGCCATTCCTGCCTATAAAGCTTGGAAATACTCAACGCATTGATCACGGCATTGAATGGTAATAAAGGATAATTAAAATTAATAACTTTATGGTCTAGGAAACATATTTTCACATATATTAAGGAGTAAGGAAGGAATTGTAAAATCATGCAATTTATATGAATAAGTGAGCAAAGACTTGATAGAAACCACTCAATTGGGCATAATATAAATCATAAAATAGTGGTTTATCAACCTCCCTACACTTAAACATTAGCATGTCCTCATGCTTAATCCAGGAGAAACTATAAAGGAGTGAAGGTAGAATGGTGGGATCTATGCAATGCAATCTATCTAAATGCAAGCTACCTGAATGAATCATGTAATTCTAATTACTATCCACTTATATACTCATAGAGCTTACATGTGGTCAAATTAAGTCAATTTTTTCAAGGAATCATATATGCACAACAAAGGTTGAACCATATTAAAATATATTCACAATTAAGTTGAGCTAATCAAAAGAATTCATAAACTTGCAAGACAAGCAATGATTAAACATGGATATATGGAATTGAGCTATTGAACCCTCACTGGATTGTGTTTACACTCTAATCACTCAGTGTTTAGGGTTAATCACTCTACTCTTCTCTAGTCATGCTTTCTAAAACTTGGTTCTTCATCTAACCAATCAACAAATATTTAATGTACACATGCAAACATCATGAGGTCTTTTCAAGGTTGTAATGGGGCTAAGGTAAAGGTGAGGGTGTATATATAAGGCTAAGTGAGCTATAAATTGAATCCTTGATTAATCTAAGATCTCACCTAACATATACATACTTTATACAATTTTTAAAATTATGCATAGCTACCCAATTTTCTCACTTTTGTATCACATACTCATGTACCAACTTATTTTAGAATTTATCACATGTGCGGTGATCTTTCACTAAATTTATTATTGGGATAATTTTGTCCCCTTATTTATTTAATTAATCATCGGAATACTTATTTATTTATTTATTTATTTATTTATTTATTTTTGAAAAATAAATACAACATATCAATACACATAGTATTTTAATTATTTTGGTCTCATATGAGTATGCGCCCAAATTTCAAATAATTTACCAATTCAATACCTTCCTATCAACCCAAGTTCCCACAGTTCCTCACACTTAATTGATACACAATCTCTATCTTAAACTAACCAAAAATCTAATTTGGGATTTTTAATTTATTTTTCTGCTTAAGGCTAGTGATGTGATAAAATTCAAAATAAATGGGGATACAAAGGCTCAAGGTGGCTAACAACGGTGATTTAAAAGGGTAGGCTATTTGGGATAAGTGAGCAAAAATAAATAATAGCCTCAATCATATGCATGCATGTAAATACATTGAATATTGGACATATAGAATGAAACAAAGTAAAGTCTGTAAGTATAGAGAAGAAGGGAGAAACACACATGAATGAAAGCTATGGTTAAATAATATAACCATGCAATTAAGCTAAAAAACTCACGGGTTGTGTGTTCTTTGGCTCAAAAATCATATATCAGTTATGTATATCATGCAAGTAGAAATTAAGAGTTTCCATTCAACTCAATGTGAATCTTTGAATGGCTCTTATAAAAATAAGTATTTTCCTTGAAAAATGTTGTCAATTTACCAACATTTATTGCTATATATATATATATGGTGTGTGGATTGTTATGATTCTGAAAAATTAAAGTTTCTAGTTTACTCTTTATTCTCAATTAAACCAAATTATCATATGCTAAAAGGGTAAACTAAACTAAATAATCCATATTTTCTATATCACAACTAATAAACTAAGAGTGCAAATTAAGCTAAATATCTAAGATATATATATACAGCCCAAAATGTAAAATGTAATAAAGTAATCAGAAATACAGTAAAAGAAAATGTGCAAGTACTGAAAGTTAAACAAGATAAAATAAAATAGACTAGGATAAAGGGTCTGAAGGTAGTTCACCAAAATAAAGTTCGCCAGAGATGGCGACCTCCCCACACTTATATAATAGCATCGTCCTCGATGCTCAATCAGGCTGGGTGTGAAGAGTCGTTACCTCTGGAGGGGTGTGCTGGTTCTGTCTGTATGGGCTCTGGCAGTGAAAATGTCAGAGGCTCTGCCTGTATAGGTGCCTGTGGGTCTATTGGCTGTGTCTGTTGAGGCTCTTCATGCTGGGGCTTTGCCTGCTTGGGTCCTGCCTGCTCAGGTCCTGCCTGCTCAGCCTCTGATCGTGCATCCTCCTCCTGGTCATCCGCCTCCTCCTCAGATGGCTCAGATGGTGTGTCAGGCTCGGAGGGGATGTCAGTGTGGCCGTACTGGATCATCAACTTCAAATGCTCATAGCGGCGCTTGCTGCGACACTCAGACTACTCATATCACCGCTGGTTGCGGTGCTCCATCTGGTCCAGGTGCTCAAATAGGCAGTGCACAAGATGGTAGATGGGCTGGGAGGCAGGTGAGGGGGCTGTGGATGTGGGTGGTGCAACAGTTGCTGAAGGGACAGCAGAAGATGTGGCTGCATTAGCAGAGGCAGTAATAGAGGGCAGTCTATAGTCCAGAGCCCGAAACTTCTTGCAGTGTGGGATGATCTTCTTGCAGTCGGCGGCTGGTGGCTTCTCGTCCTCAGGCTCCTAGGATACTTCAGCTCGGTGGCCCAACTGGGTAATCAGATAAGGAAAGGACAGAGTGCCTCTAACATGGACTTTAGCCATGGAATGCCTGATGAACTGAGGAAAGTACAAGTACTTGCCTTTCATCACGCACCAGATAAGAGTAATCATGGCAGCTGGCACCTCCGTCTCGTGAGTGCTTAGCATGACATAGTTGCTCAGAATTTGCTGCCATAGCTGAGCCTCGTCATTCAGATAAATGAGTTTGATGCTTTTTGGGTTTACTGTTGACTTATCCATAACCCATGGGACAGCTGGGTCAATGGATATGGTTCGCTTCACTGCTACCCAATCAAATCGCATAAATCTCATATCTTCCTTAGCCTTCTGATAACCATCTGGCTGATCAGATTTAGGCAGGAACTGGAGGATATCTTTAATTGCCTCCTCAGTGACTAGAATCTATTTTCCTCGGAGTTGTACTGCATCCAGGGTTATTTTTTAATAGTTGCAATAGAATTCCTGGACCCAAGATGCATTAACTTCCTTCAATTCCCTCTCCAGAAAGAACCAGCCTCTCTATTTTATCTGTTCTGTAGTGTACGATTGTAGTTCAGTTGGATTACGGAGGGTCTTTTCCAAGTATAGGTGCCTTTTAGTCCCAAAGACATCATATTTGAGTTCACAGTAACAATTTGCGAACTTGATCGGATCAGTGGTAGGCACTAGTTGATCTACTTTTTCCTGCGGAGAGAAGTTCTTCTCTCGCCAGGAATCATCGTGCAGGATATCTAACACGGCGGTAGATGATTCTCCTCTCTTTCTTTTATCCGTGCCTGCTTTAGCTTTGCCTTTTCCCTTTGGATCAGACATCCTGAAAAATAGAAGTTTCAAGATACAATTTATCAACTTAAAGCAGAAAAATAGGAAGGGAAATAGGATTCAAGCAATATAAGCATAGATGGGCAAAATAGGGATAAAAGCTAAAGCATGAAGTAAGTCAAAAAGATGTAGAATGGTGGACTGTATGCAAGTTTAAAAAGTCAAGGAATTTAAATAAGAGTTACAATCCACGAACTATGATATGCAGAATGCTTGTCAGTCAGGAAACAACAATTAACATGCCTTGCAATTGGTTGAAGCTAGTTAGTTAAAAGCTAAGAGAGAAGTTAGAAAGTTAATGAAGTTAAGAGGTAAAAAATGAAGTTAAAGTTAGTGGCATGGTATTGTAGTTCCTACTCAACAAAAATTTGCAAAAACTTGAAGAACAAGCAACTCACATTCAAGCACATATTGCAGATTATTGATGATAAATCATATAAATAAAAGAAGAGCAAAATGAATAAAATCATCAATAATGCAATTTAACTAAGAAGAGAACTAGAAGGAGTAGGAAAGCTAACCCACTTGTCCATGAATTGGCTTGGTTGAAACCAATTAGTGCAGAATTAAAAGTACCAAAGCCAATTCATGAAAACGAGTTGAGTGAAACAATTTACGAAAAAATCGGGTAGCATTTCGGCTATATTTTGGACGTTTCCAGAAAATCAAATAGCCGAATAATACAAGTAGCACTACTTTCAAGCAAGATTAGCAGCTTATATGAATCCTAGAACAGGTAAGAGTAGAAATATAAAAATATAGGCAATAAGCAAGTTAAGCCAATCCAAAACAGCAATAAGTGATTTAGCTAATCCAAAACAGCAGTATTTAGGTATATGTAATTGGCCTGGCTTTAGCAAATTCAGAAAGCAAGCAAGAATATATGATATAGAAGCAATGTATTCGGCTTACTAAATCAATGAGGATAAAGCAAATGTCAACAAGAGTGCTAATGTATGTGCAGTTATATAGGCATTAGTAACACTAAAATAAGATCCGATGAAGCAAAATAGTATCGAACAAGAATGGAACAGCAGTGAATAGCAACATCAACAACACAACAATTTTAGAATTGCAAAACAGATAAAGCAAACAGCAATAACGGCACAATTATCAGACTTAAATCCACTAACCACATCCTAGCTACCTAACCACCTAAAATCCACTACGAACATGCATCGCTAACTATCCTAATTTGAACAGAAGTTGAAAAATATGCAACCTAACTAAATGGAATGGGAAAGGATCAGAGTATAGTGGAACCTGGTGTGTTCAGTAATAGAAATTGAACGCAGAGAGAGGGTGGTGGCGTGGTGGTGCTGGTGGTTGGCGGGATGGCGGTGTTGGATGGTGGCAGTGGGTTTGAGAGGGGGAAGGGGGAGAAGAAAGGGAGAGGGAGAGAAAGGGGGAAGAGGGAAGGGATGGTGGTGTCGCGGTGGTGGTGGCCGGCGGTGTTGTTGTGACGGCGGCGGGTTTGGGGTTGGCGACGGGGCAGGGGATAGAAAAGGGGGTAGGGGAAAGGATAAGGAAAAGAGGAGAATAAGGAGGGGTGAGGGGGAACGGGCGGCGGCTGCACCGGTGGGAGGTAGTGGTGGGCTGCGGCAGTTTTGGAGGGAAGGAGAGTGGAGATGGATCATTGGAGAAGGGGGGAGTGGACACGCAAAGATTAGGGTTTCCGCGTCAGGGGTGTTAGTGAATTCAAATCCACGCGGACGCGTTGATTACGCGAGAGCGTGGGTGAGGTGAAAGTGCAACGATGCGGGAGCGTCATTGACGCGATCGTGTGGGTAGGGATGGGTGGTAATGACGCGTCTGCGTGAGACACGCAATCGCGTCAACCAGAATCACGCTAAACGCATGAAACCAGCGTCGTTCTGGCGCATCTTCCTGTTTCAATTGGGGGACAAAAATTTTCAGGCGACGCATACGCCCACGCGTGGTGGGTGTAGGTGAAAATGATGCGTACGCGTCATTAACGCGCACGCGTGGCCCAATTTTGGCCTAACACATACTAGCCACATGATTCCAGCCCAACTTTCTGGGCGTTGGATGGTGACGCTGATTTGGAATCGACGCTCACGCATGGCCCATGCCAACGCGTGGTGAGGCATATTTTTTTTATGCATAATGCAAATATGAGGATGATGATGCCGATGTTATGAATGGTACTAGGGGGAAATAAAATTTAATTAAAAACAAACAAAACAAAAGATAATTAAGATTGAAAAAGAACGATCATACCATCGTGGGTTGTCTTCCACCTAGCACTTTTAGTTAAAGTCCTTAAGTTGGACATCTGATGAGCTCCTTGTTATGGTGGCTTATGCTTGAACTCATCCAGAAATCTCCACCAACGTTTGGAAATGCAGTATCTTCCGGGGTCCCAAACTAGGCACGTAAAGCCTTCGAGCAAGTTAAAGTAGGTGATCAGGCTCCAGGGATATTGATTATCAGAATGAATCCCAGGATCCCAAACTTTGCTTTTGTACCCGTCTCTGCCTTGATCTATATCTTTCCAGCTGGGCAGTACAAAATTTGAATTCTCTCTAAGATGACCAAACATCTTCCGAGACCCATTCAATCGAACTCTATACCAATCCTGGCACCTCAATTTGAAGCGTGGAACCATATTGAATCTTGCATACCAACTCCTAGTACTAACTATTTTCCTTTTGCTTTTAAAGCCACAAAGATCTCTAAGCTGGCCATCGGTTTCAAGCAAACCATATTCAAGTGGAAAGGTGAAGATGAAGGCTAAGGATTTTACCCACTTGAAGGTTGTATTGGGTGGTAATGCCCTTGGGATAAGTGTTTCCAGTGGTTTTGTAGGCTCCACTTTCTTGTACTCTTCTGTGAATTCTTTCAATTCCTGACAAACCTCTTCAACCGCAACCACGTCTTGATCAAAGTCTTCGATTTCTTTCTCATCACTCAAGTCGTAAGTTGGGGGTTGAGAAAAGTCTAACTCCATATCGGCTTCGTATTCACTTGGGGAAGATTCTTCAAGCTCAAAGAGTTCAATTGTGGATGCAAGTTCATCACTAGAAGAGTTTGATTCATGATCATCACTGCCAAGGGAATTACCTTCTTGATTTATTCCGTCCAATTTTGCATAAGATACATGCCTTGGGGGTTGTGCACTATCCTCTTTGGCATCAGTTCTAATTTTCTTGGCAGAATTCTCTACAATTCTTGATTCCTATGGAGGTTCAGCGTCTCCTAAGTCTTCAACCAATTCTTCTTCTTTGATAAATTTGGCTTCCTCTACTTGTTCCAGTACAAAGTCATGCTCTCTACTGTCTACCATGGCTTCCAGTGTCTCCTTTATGCTTCGTTCTTCACTAGACTCCCCACATGAAGTCATGGGGGTTCCTTGAACGTCCGAAGGTTGGGATGCTAATCGATTTATCGCTTGCTCCAATTGGTGAAGAGTTGCATGAAATTGGTTCACTGTTTCCTTGAGACGATCCTTTGATTCTTGTTCCATTGGACATGGGCACGGTGCATATGGAAGTGGTGGTTCTCGGGAGTAGTTGGGTTAGAATTGGGGTTGATACGGGTTAGGATCAAAAGGAGGTGAATGGTTGTAGTTGGCGTGTGAGTATGGTGGTTCAGAGTTTTGTTGAGGAGGTCATTCATAAACATATGGCGGGGCTTGTTGGTAACTACAAGGGGGTCTACCATATTTATCATCCTGGTACGCACCTCGGAATGGCTCTTGACTATAGTAATTGGATGGAGGTAGTTTGTCAGGAAGGGGTCCACCGTAACTATTGTCTTGGTATGCATCTTAGAATGGTTGTTGTCAATGGTACTTTGGAAAGTGTTGTTGCCGAAAGGGTTTATCAGATCCTCATGACTCCTTCCATCTTTGATTGTTTCGACCTTGATGCATGTTCCTATTATAGCTACCATTCCTTGCAACAACATTGGAACCAAACTTAAAGCCAGAGGGGTGAGAACTCATAATAGCTAATAAAAATTAAAAACAAAAATAAAAACAAAAACAAGCAAAAGCAAATATTTACAATAACCAATAATAAGACATACGTTTGCAATTCCCTGGCAACGACGCCATTTTGACTATCGGACTTTTGCCGGTAAAGAATTTCACAAAAGTAATCACGTTGTAAGTATAGTTTCTAAACCAACAGAGAGTCCTTTTTGTACAAAAGTTTTGGTTGTCACAAGTAACAAAACCCAACAAAATTTATAACCGAAGTATTTAAACCTCGGGTTGTCTCTCAAGAAATTGCAGGGAAGTATGATTTATTATTGGTTATGGAAAAAGTATATTTTGGGTTTTTTGAAATAAAAAATAAGTAATTTAAATGACAAGAAAAATAAATTAATAATTAGAAAAACTCTTGGCAAGGCATGAGAACTGGAAATCTCATCCTAGTTATCCTTATCAATTGTGATGAGAATTGTTTATTGCTCCCACTTAGTTAACCCTTACTAAATAAAGGAAAGTCAAGTGGACCAATCAATTTGATTCCTCAAGTCCTAGTCAACTCCTGTGGAAAGACTAGCTTTAGAGGGATCCAAATCAATCAGCAAATTCCAATTTTCAGTCAATAGCTGAGTTTGATAACTCAAGTGTCACCACTTACTCAACCAAAGCCAAAAAAGAAGAGAAAAATCAAAATTATTTATATCATAAATAAAAGAAAGCAATCATAAATCTGAAATACCTCAATGTGTATTAAATAAGAAAATCAATCCTAACATGGAGTTCATAAACCAAATTGGGAAAATAAACAATTAAAGTAATAGAATAAATAAAAGTAGAAGAGACAATAAATTAAAGAAACATTGAACCTGGAATGAAGAAGAAATAGCCTAAAACTAATAGAAATCCTAAATCCTAAATCCTAAATCCTAAGAGAGAAGAGAGAGCCTTTCTCTCTAGAAAAACTACATCTAAAACTAAAATTGTGAATTATGAATGTTGTGTCAATGCCTTTTTTGAATGGATGCATTCCCCCCTTTATAACCTCTAATCTGTGTTCTCTGGGCTTGAATTTGGGCCGAAAAGGAGTCCAGAAATCGCTGGGGACGTTTTTTGAAATTTTCTGCATGTGGCGTCCGTCACGCGTGCGCGTCATTTGGAAGTTTTTCTTGTCACGCGTACGCGTCAGTCACGTGTACGCGTCGCTTGTGTTTTGCGCTAGGCATGCGTTCACGTCGTCCATGCATGCGCGTCACTTGGGTTCTGCACGAGTCACACGTCCGCGTCGTCCATGCGTGCGCGTCGCTGCCATTTCTGTCAAACTTTATTTTTGCGCATTCCTTCCACTTTTGCATGTTTCCTTTCTATCCTCTAAGCCATTCCTGCCCTATAATGCCCGGAAATACTCAACACACGGATCACGGCATCGAATGGTAATAAAGGATAATTAAAATTAATAATTTTATGGTCTAGGAAACATATTTTCACATATATTAAGGAGTAAGGAAGGAATTGTAAAACTATACAATTTATATGAACAAGTGAGCAAAGACTTGATAGAAACCACTCAATTGAGCATAATATAAATCATAAAATAGTGGTTTATCACTTATCAATTCCATTTTTAGAACTTAAAGAACCATGAGAAGATATTTTCAAGCTTAATTCCAATAATAAACTTTTTCAAGGTGATAAGAGAATTCAAGTCAGATTAGAATTATTTTCCAACACATTCAAATCCTTGTGATGTAGAATAAAAAATCTTTTTTAAGAAAACAACAATGCATTAATCAAATGTAAAAAAGCTATAACATAAATCCATTAGAATCAATAGATCTCCTAACTTTAACCGAGAAAATTAGTGACTCATAGCGTGCTTCGAAATAAAAAACAATGAATTGGAAAATGGCTAAAGGAAGAGACTCACGTGTGTGTTCTTTTTATTTTAATACTAATCTAAAAACTAAATCAGAATTCAAACTAATTCAAATTAAATCTAATTAATTAAGTCTTTTCAAAGAGTTTTTCCTTCAAGATAAGCCCTTCATGATCTTCTCCATATTTGGCAATTAATGTTTGATTTCATGGGCTTATGATAAGCCTTGCGTTATCTAATTAAGTGCTTAAAGAATTAAGGAATTGGTGAATGATGTAAAGCCCCTTGGAGTGGCCCATCTTAGTGCGTTATATGCATGCACCATGTATTTTACGCATGGGTCTCCAATTAGGGATACTTGGCCTCTGTGAGTTGTACTTTCTTGGTGAGTTATACATACCATTCCATGCGTATAATGCGTCACTACAAGAATTTGACAAATTAGCAAAGAATTTTTGTGGGAAATATTTTTTGTCACTAATCCGTCAATAACTTGTGAGGAATTACTGACACACTAACAACAAAAATAATGAGCGGTTACAAAATATCCAAATTCGAAAAAAGCGGCTGATTAGCGAGAGATTCACGGCTAAGTTTGTTTCTTGCAAATTGACTTTTTTAGCTAAAAAAGAGTGGAAAAACTTTTTTTTTTCGCTAATTTGTCACAAATTAATTAGCGAGTGACAAGCGAGGGATTTTATTGTCATTGTTTCGTCGCAAGCCTTTGATATACAATTAGCGAGAAACAATCTGTACACTAGTTCATCGCTAAATAAACTTTGTGCGAAAAAGATAATTAGCGAGCAACAATGTTCCTAGCTAATCCGTCACAAAGACTTGAAATGCATTTTGTGAAGGACAATTTCCTAGCTAATTTGTCACCAATGTTTTTATTTTTAGTGAGCAACAAGTTTCTCGCTAATTTGTCACATAATATTGTAAAATTCAAAGTTAGGGTAGCAACAGAAAACAGTCGTCGCTAACTCGTCGCAACAAATAAATCATTCAGCTAGGAAAGTGTAAAACCCGGTTAATTAACGAATAATTAACCCACAAATTAAAATTTATTCTAGAAGATTATAATTGTGAATTTCATGGTTTAATATGATAGAGAAAATTAAAACGAGAATTTTGATACTAATTTTAAAGAATTTGGCCTAAGATTGGGTCGAACGGACCGAATCGGGCTAATTGGGCCCGTATTGGGCCCTTGGCCCAACTCAATGGGCAATTAAGTGAAGGGCACAGCCTTCCTTCCCCACGTGAAACATAGTCACACTGAAAGGGAAAGGGGGAAGCATGAAACCCTTGCCCTCATTCACTTCAAACTTCATTTGATCATAACTTTTGATCTGGAACTCCGATCGCCACACCGTTTGTGACCACGCGACCACGATATCAAGCTCTACAAAGCCCACAAGGTGGCATAAGAGGTAAGCCACGTTTTTCTTCCCCTTTTTCCTGCCCTTAGTTTTGAAAATTTTGGGTAAAAGTGTTGAGATTTTTGAGTTTTGATATTATAAGATCTAATTAGCTGGAGAGGAAGGCTTAATCTTACCCTTTTGATCCTTGGGTATGGTAAGACTCTCAACCCTAAGTCAAATACTTGAGTTGTTGTGATTAGATGTTAAGTTTGTATGTATGGCTGCATGTTATATGTGTTAGGTAAGGTATATATGTAAATGGATTGGAGCTTGATGAAGATTTTGAGAGCTTGAGGTGATTTACAAGCTGGAAATCTGATCTTGGAGGTGTTGGGACCTTGAAAATTAAGGAAGAGTTGAAAAGGAGGTGTTCCGGGTTGAGCAGGGAATCGTCCAAGGTATGATTTCGGTTTCTTGTATCTAAAATGTAATGTAATGTGAAAACTTAGCCTAGTGACTTTAGGATAGGATTTGAATGGTTGATGTAGTTATTGGAGGATATGGGTTGAGTTGAATATATGAATAAGGATTGAATGATTGTGAGTGGTGCTAATTGTTGATAAAGCATGTAAAGTTGTAAGTGATATGGATAGATATGCCTAATTGTTGGTAAGGTTGAGACTCTTGTTGATGAGTATGAAATTGTATGTGATATTGATATGTATATATAGTGATTGATGAAATTGAGCATTGATTGGAAAATTGAGATGCGGAATGTTGGTTAAAAATTGAACTATTGAATTGAGATTTGTTAAAAGTAGAAGAATTGGTGGGTTGAAGATTGAATGAGGAAGTTGGGGAAAATGCTTGAAGTTGAATGGCTGAGTTTTGGTTGGTTTAAAAGGGTTTTGGAAGTTTGTGTTTTGAAATTTGGAGGTTTTGCAAGTTTTGTGAAAATTATGTTTCTGCCAAAATTTTGAAGGAGCATAACTTAGCCTCCGGACTCCCGATTTGTGTCAAACTTATTTAGAAATAAAATTGGGTCCGAGGTGTTTATGCCGTTCAAAGAATGGTAGGAAAATATTTTAAAATGAGGAAGTTATGCTCGATCAAAGTTTGGTGTGCAAAGTTAAGTATTCAGGACTTAGCAGCTTTTTAGGTTTTTGCTAAGTCCGCGTACGCGAGATGCCTGCGCAATGCGACCAGTGATCTCTGCTCCAAGAACTCGCATGTGCGAGATGTATGTCACCTACGCGAGGGTCTTGTTTTCCTGGCTGCATACGTGACCACCTGGTATGCGACACAAGTAGTGGATTCTGGCTGAGAGACTCGTGTACGTGAGTTAATGCCGCATACGTGAGATGTCAAGCATTTTAAGGTTGCGTACGCGAAGGGGAACGCGTGACGCGAGCGTTGGCTACTGGTTTTATTCCTCGTGTGCGCAAGCAGGGGTCGCGTACAGAAGCCCCCATATTTTCTGCAACTATGCTTTCTGATTTTGATGCATTCCTCCAACGTTCAAAATCCTATTTTCTCTTGTGTAAAGCTTAATAGGTAGTTCTTGGGTTATGAAGCTTAGTGAGGGCTGTGAAAAAGGTAACTTGTGAAATAAGTAAAAGGAAATTTTTGATAAATCATGATTGATGATGATAGTCTAAGTTGCTGAGGGTGATGGTGGAAGTGTTGTGTATGATGGGAGCCAAATGGCGGTATGTGATAATGAATTATGGCTTGTTGTGAATTATGATTATAAGTTGGATGGCTATTATATATATTGATTTACGGCTGAGTATGAATGCATATATGCTTATTAATTGAAAATGTGATTGTTGCACTTTCCCTATCTGAGATACGAGTTTTTCTAGGTGAAAGCAGTGGCTAGCCACCACGTGCTCTAGATTGAGACTCGATACCCTATTGACCTTATGTCGTAAGTGTGGCCGGACACTGTGAAGGTTCTGGATGAGCTCGCCCCCGTGGATAAACACTAGTGTGGGTGTTGTATATATATTGATAATTATGATTGTGAATAACTCGAGTTGGGGATGCACGACAGAGGAAAAGTCCAATGGTTAGCTACCAAGACTTGTTGGGTTGGCTTCATAATCGACAGATGAGACTCATCAGCCACTAGAACAGGCATGCAGCATATGCATTTATATGTTTGTTTGGTGTGAATTGTTTGGAATGCCTAATTGATTGCATCCTTACTTGCTACTTGTTTAACTGTTGTATCTGCTTCCTATTTGTGATTTTCTTGCTTGAAATAATTATGCTTGCCATATTAAATTACCAGTGGCGGTTGGGAGGTTTGGAGGAGTTGGAAAGGGGAGTATTAGGTAGACTAAAGATCCATAGTTAGTTGCCTATTTTCATTTCTCATGGTTTTAATTACGTTTATATGCTTTAATTATGAATTGGAGGTTCTAGGATTGCCTGGACATTATATGTTAGCTATGTGGGCACTGTTACCATGTTGAAAACCTCCGGTTCTCACCCATGCAGATTTTGTGGTTTTCAGATGCAGGGCATGAGGCTCCTCGCTGAGGCATGCTGGAAGCTTCTGATTTAGCGAAGATCCTTAGCTCTCGGGACTTTATTTTGGCTATCTATATTTGCTTAGATACTTTTATCTCCACTTCTATATATATGATGTATTAAATCCTCTTAGAGGCTATTTTAGAGAAACAGGTCCCGTAACTCTGTCTTTTGGGTTGTCTTTTGGGTTCTTATATCTGTATATGTATGTATACTTATGTGCTCAGACCGGTTATGTTCGTGCACCGAGTCTTGAGCTTCGATATCTGTATTTTTGGCATTTTATTGTATATATATATCCGCGTTAGCTTATTCTATCTTCTTTGCTTGTTTTATCGCTTTGTGAGTGTTGCGCTCATCGACTTAATGATTTTGATTTACCCCTTTTCTTTAAAGGCTCCTAGTTATAAATATTTTTCACACTACTATACATACTAAATTTTATTTTTGGAGGTCATAATACCTTGCCACCTCTGTTTTATGACTTAAGCATAAGACACTGTGTGGTGGGGTGTTACAGAAAGTTTTCCTTGCTAATTAGTCGCCAAAGTGGAAATACGGATATTGAACGCCTAGTGTAACACCCTAACTTTTAGCACCTCATGATCGTACTAAAAGTTCGAGTACTACTTACCTCTATTCCTTTAATTATATACTACGTTTATTTAATATTGAGTCTTCGTGAATACGAACAGAAACTCTTAATTAAGAAAACGAAAAGTTTTTACTTTTAATCACTTAATCACGAAGATATATATATATATATATATATATATATATATATATATATATATATATTCACATAGCATTGTATACATAGACTTATTACAAGATTCTTAAAATACAAGTCCTATCCCCTCTAAAATCTAAAAACAATAAACAATGAGGAAAAAATAGAATCTAACAACTTAACTCATAAACATAATCTTCTATGCTCTTGTAGCTTCGCACTAAACCTTCGCATTTGTAGCTGAAAGTGGTGGAAATATATAGCAGGTAAGAACCGGGAAGTTTTTAGGAGGGTCGGGGTAGTTAGTTAAGTTTGTTTTATTATGTTCTCAGTAAATAACAACAGTCAACAAAGTACAATCCAATGCAGCAATTCAAAATATAGAATCCAATCACAATCACACACAATCATAGAAAACACATTCACAAACAAATATGCGCAGACAAGGGTGATGCATGTCTATTCCTATCGCAGTCAATGAGCTCATGTGTCGGTTGCCTTCCCGCTCTCGACATTACCCAGGCACCAGTCCTAGATATGGCTTTCCAGATGCATACTGTGTGCTTATAAGTCTTACGGTTAGGCCGCACAGTGTGACTTTCAATGTGCTTACATCTAGAAAATAGTTCTCAGTATGTGGGCATCCCCACTATACATTTGGCGCTAAGACCCAAACAAGGTTGCATCTGCTCTCCTATGGAAGACAATCTTTTAAAGCTTTATCTTTGCCCTCTGCTCTCCTGCGGCAGATATCCCATTAGTTAATACATTCTTTTCTTTTCTATGCTCTGCTCTCCCGTGGCAGAGATTCGTTAGGTTCTTTTAATCTTTGTTCTCTGCTTTTCTGTAGTAGAGATTCCTTTAATATTTTTCATTCCTTTTTTTTCTTCTTATTTTCTTTCCTATCAGTTCATAATAAAATTTATCTTCGCATTATTCTCTCGTCTCTCTGTAAGTGTCTTATAGAAAAAAATTATAAAATACTTTAAAAAAGTATGCGTTCTCTAAAGCTTTTAAGATAACTCTATTTGCTCTTCTCTAACTTATAATAATATTAATTATATCTTTACTAGAAAGTATTCTTAATAAAAAAGAATAATAATAATTTAAATAAAATATTTTAAATAATAAATAATATATATATATATATATTTGCTTAAAACTCAGTTTATAAAATCTTATTTTTAAATTTTTATTAATTTCTTTCTAAATCACTAACTTTTTAATATTCTATGTTTAACCTTTATATTTTATAAAATTATATTTGAAACCTCACTTATTTTCATACTTATAAAAATAACCCTAAATTTTTATAAAAAAACCCAAAATACCCGAAAACTTATATAATTACAAATTGTATCTTGTTTTTTATATACAAATACAATGTTACTCTTTACAAATAAAGTTTTAATATTAATCTTCCTCTTATACCCAAAACCGAAACCCTTAGCCATTCCTTTTCAAAATATTACTTGTATTTTAATCTGTTTTCGAGTATTTCGGTTACCGATTTTTCTCAACTTTTAATTTAATCGTTCAACTACTAAATCTAATCAATTTCCTCAAAATACCACAACAAACAGTCGCAAAACCATTAAAACAACCATAGCTGAACTGTTCCTTATAGTCGAACCAACAAATCACAAACAACAACAATAATTTAACATAAACTCATTCAAACTCAAACAATAATCAACCATATCAACATTCACTTATCAAATTCACATTTAATTATTATAAAGTTACCAAACTCTACCTTTGTATAGAAATCACAACAACAAAAATTTCGAAAAAATTTTCTAACCAAACTGCTAAAAAAAAGTTAGAAATCATTTGCGCCTCTTATAACTTCAATTGGCCGAACTCAAAGGGAAGAGGAGCTACGTCACCGTCAACTTCTACCAGAAAAAAGTAACGCCAACGTATAGAGGAGAAGGATATGAACATTTTTACCGAATTAGATTTTTTATTAGAGTTACAGATCGCAAGAAATCGAAAGAAGTTCTTGGTAGAGTCACGGTTTCTTTCCCCTCTCTCGGCTCTCATTCTTTTTTTCTCTTGAAATAAACTAAGCCATGCAAATTGGATGATGATTAATGGCGAAAAAAAAAAGAGGTATGTGTAATATATATATAAGACAGGCTTTCTTTCTTTTCGTTTCGCTAATGGCTTCGGCCAAATATGAATTAAACCTAGGAAATAATAATAATATAATAATGATAATAAGTAATAATAATAATGATAATATAATAATAATAGTAATAATAATAATAACAAATAATAGTATATTAATAATAATAATAATAATAATAATAATAATAATAATAATATTTTATAAAAATTAATTTAAATTTTGTCTACTAAAATAATTTTTAATAAATAATTTAAACTAATAAAATAAGCTATAATTAAATTATACTTCAAAAATTTTAAAATTTTATTTAATTATTTTTGTTAAAAATAGTTTTTTTAAAACAAAATCTCAATATAATATAATAACTCATAAATAATTAATTATTTAATTTTCAAAAATTTGGGGTGTTACATCCTATTCCACTTATAAAAATTTTTGTCCTAGAAAATTGTTATATTAAAACAAGTTCGAACTCAAATAAATGAAAATAGAGTCCACGAAGAGAAGTACACGAAATTTCTAAGATAATATTCAAAAGAGGTCAGGTAGGCAATTAGAGTTACAGACAAACGGAGGTATATAGGGACAATAAGGTTTGGTCGGAAAATAATCAAATCACATTTTAAGGAGGGAATGTGAAACAAAGGATTCCAATGAAAATAATGAAAGAAGAGATGACACCAAGTCACATAGCACGAATAGGGAGTATACGTCGAATTGAATCCAACCCACAAAACGTAACTTCTAACGGAACCAAAACCCGTAATTCGCATAACCTATTATTTCTATTTCGTCCATGACAATCCATTAGTGTTCCCATATAGATAAGTCATTAGTATTAAGTTGGTCATACTTAATACCATGAGAAATGCAGCGGTCGACTAACAACATTAATCAATATACAATCATGCATATAAAACTCAAACTCTTATTAAGACAAGTCCTATCTCATGATAGACACTCAGAGTATGCAGTGAAACATAGTTAGTCCATTTCCATGGCTCTAACAGGAATGAACTGCTCTGATACCATAATGTAACACCCTAACTTTTAGCACCTCATGATCGTACTAAAAGTTCGAGTGCTACTTACCTCTATTCCTTTAATTATATACTATGTTTATTTAATATTGAGCCTTCGTGAATACGAACAGATACTCTTAATTAAGAAAACAGAAAGTTTTTACTTTTAATCACTTAATCACAAAGATATATATATTCATATAGCATTGTATACATAGACTTATTTTAAGATTCTCAAAATTCAAGTCCAATCCCCTCTAAAAACTAAAAACAATAAATGACGAGGGGAAAATAGAATTAACAACTTAACTCGTAAACATAATCTTCTATGCTCCTGTAGCTCCGCACTAAACCTTCGCACCTGTAGTTGAAAGGGATCGAAATAAGGGGTAAGAACTAGGGAGTTCTTAGTAGGGTTGGGGTAGTTAGTTAAGTTTGTTTCATTATGTTCTCAGTAAATAACAACAGTCAACAAAGTACAATCCAACGCAACAATTCAGAACATAGATTCCAATCACAATCACACACAATCATAGAAAACACAATCACAAATAAATATATGCAAACAAGGATGATGCATATCTATTCCTATCGCAAGCCATGAGCTCATGTGTCAGTTGCCTACCCGCTCTCGACATTACCCGAGCACCAGTCTCGGATATGGCTTTTCAGTTGCATACTGTGTGCTTATAAATCCTACGGCTAGACCGCATACGGTGTGACTTTCAATGTACTTACATTTTGAATATAGTTCTCAGTGTGTAGGCGTCCCCACTATACATTTGGCGCTAAGGTCCAAACAAGGTTGCATCTGCTCTCCTGTGGCAGATAGTCTTTTAAAGCTTTATCTTTGCCCACTGCTCTCATGTGGCAGAGATATGCTCTCCTGTGACATATATCCCTTTAGTTATTACATTCTTTTCTTTTCTTTGCTCTGTCCTCCTGTGGCAAAGATTCATTAGGTTCTTTTAATCTTTGTTCTCTGCTCTCCTGTGACAGAGATTCCCTTAATATTTTTCTTTCTTCTTCTTTTCTTTCCTATCATTTCATAATAAAATTTATCTTCGCATTATTCCCTCGCCTCTCCCTAAGTGTCTTATGGAAAAGAATTATAAAGTACTTTAAATGAGTCTGCGTTATCTAAAACTTTTAAGATCACTCTGTTTGCTCTTCTCTAACTTATATATTAATAATATCTTTATTAGAAAGTATTCTTAATAAAAAATAATAACAATGATTTAAATAAGATATTTTAAATAGTAAATAAATAATATATATTTTTTTAAAACTCAGTTTATAAAATCTTATTTTTAAACTTTTATTAATTACTTTCTAAATCACAAACTTTTTAATATTCTATTTTTAACCTTAATATTTTATAAAATTATATTTGAACCCTCACTTATTTTCATACTTATAAAAATAACCCTGAATTTTTATAAAAATACGCAAAATACCTGAAAATATATATAATTACAAATTATACCTCGATTTTTATATATAAATACAATGTTACCCTTTAAAAATAAAATTTTAATATTAATCTCCCTCTTATACCCAAAACCAAAATCCTTAGCCATTCCTTTTCAAAATATTACTTGTATTTTAATCTGTTTTCGAGTATTTCGGTTACCAATTGTTCTCAACTTTTAATTAATCTTTCAACTACTAAATCTAATCAATTTCCTCAAAATACCACATCAAACAGTCGCAAAACCATTAAAACAACCATAGCTGAGCTATTTCTCATAGCCGAACCAACAAATCACGAGCAACAACAATAATTCAACATAAACTCATTCAAACTCAAACAATAATAAACCAAATCAACATTCACTTATCAAATTCACATTTAATTATTACAAAATTAACAAACCCTACCTTCGTACAGAAATCACAACAACAAAAGTTTCGGAAGAATTTTCTGACTGAGCCGCTGAAGAAAAAACGTCAGAAATGATCTGTGCCTCTTAGAACTCCAATTAGCCGAACTCAAAGGAAAGAGGAGCTACGTCATGGCCAATTTCTACAAAAAAAAAAATAACGTCAATATATAAAGGAAGAGGATATAAATATTTTTACTGGATTAAATTTTTTATTTGAGTTTCGGATCGTAAGAAATCGAAACCAAGAAGTTCTTGGTGGAGTCACGGTTTCTTTCCTCGGCTCTCTTTCTTTTTTCTCTTTAAATAAACTCAGCCGTGCAAATTGGATGATGATTACTGGTGACAAAAAAAAAAGAGGTATGTGTCATGTTATATATATATATATATATATATATATATATATATATATATATATATATATATATATATATATATATATATATATTATATATATATATAATATGTACTCATATAAACCAGGCTTTCTTTCTTTTCATTTTGCTAATGGCTTCGGCCAAATATGAATTAAACTAAGGAAATAATAATAATATAATAATGATAATAAGTAATAATAATAATGATAATATAATAATAATAGTAATAATAATAATAACAAATAATAATAATAATAATAATAATAATAATAATAATAATAATAATAATAATAATAATAATAATAATAATAAATTTAAATTTTGTCTACTAAAATAGTTTTTAATAAATAATTTAAACTAATAGAATAAGTTATAATTAAATTATACTTCAAAAATCTTAAAATTTTATTTATTTATTTTTGTAAAAAATAGTTTTCTGTAAAATAAAATCTCAATATAATATAATAACTCCTAAATAACTAATTATTTAATTTTAAAATATTCAGGGTGTTACACCTAAGACCTAAGTAGCGAGAAATTTACAACTGTTTAACAACTTACACACTTCGTTCGATGATTTAAAATCACTGATTAGCAGGCGAAATTCACTTGTCGCTAAGTTGTCGCAAGTTTAATTTAGCGAGCGACTTGGCAACTGCAATCATGTCCCAAAGCAAAAGCTATATCCTACCTATTTTGTAGCAAATTACTCGTTAATCTCGTTGAAAATCTGTCGTAGAGTTATAACAAATCCGAAGCTAATCGAAAAAATTTTAGAAGTAACTGGTCGCAATTGAATCACTAATCAAAAGCTTATTTAGTGAGAAATTAGTGAACGTTTATCAATTGACATACTTTTGTAAGAACTGGAGTTTTCACGAAAAATTGCTTAAGTAGAATAGAATAATTTAATTGTCCGGATTAGGTTCGAAAATATTAAATTATTTTTTTAAATATAAATGTGAGATTTGGATTCAGTGAATTTTTCTAAGTGAGAAAATGTTCTCTTTTGAAAATTTTCGCATAAAAATGTGTACCAATAGATTAGCCAGTAATACCGGCTTAAGTCTGTCTAGTATTGTGTAAGAGAATAAAGCAGTAGAAAATCTTAGAAAAGTTTTTGAAATAGCAAATCAGGTACTTATTCTAAAGATTTTGACCCAAAGTTTGGCCAAACAAACTGTTCCGTGGGTTACCTGAAACTGTAGGTCGATCTCGGACGAGATCTTCTGTGTTGGTCGGAGTTACTATGTCCGACTTGATGATGGTGGTTGGAGCTGTCATGTCTGACCTGTTGGACTTGGCGGTGCTGCTGATCCTTTGTCACTGGAGGGTGGTGGTACATGCAAGGGACTCCGATGCTTAAGTTAGCAAGGGTATTAAGCAGGTTTTTAGTAGAATCAGAGTATGAGTTATACCTGGGTACTCCAGTGTATTTATAATGGTTTGGAGTGACCTTTCCTGGAGATAAGATAGTTATCTTATCTTATCTTTGAGTGAAGTCATCTTATCTTCAGGGGAACCGCCTTTATCTCTATAGGCTTGGGCTGCCTTTGGATTTGGGTCGTGTTCCTCTGTTTGGGCCCTTTTTGGGCTCTCCTGGTGATTTGGCCGAGCTCTAGGATAAGAGGTCGGGTAGTCCGGACTTGAAGAGGTCGGTTGGCTTGTCGTCAATCTTCCCGGGTCGGACATCTCAACCCATGGTATGAATAGTGCCCCTGCTCGAGTCCGGTCTTCCTTTTTGAGGTCGAGTCCTTTAGCTTTAGGACTTCAATCCTTCTTTGGTGAAGCCGAGCTCGAGCATTGTCGCTTTTCTTCTTTGTAGAGTTTCCCCTTGAATACGGAGCGTTTTGTTTGTTTCTTTTAATTTTGAAACAGACATTCCTTGCCTTGGGAATGTGCGAGGGTTTTTAATGCCCCATTAACTTCTTAATGCTTCGGTTCTTTCGCCTCCCGCTTTCATTTTTGAATTACTTTCTCTTTGTTTTGCTTAACTTCTCCTTTTCTCTCTATTCTTCTGTTTCGCTTTGAATTGCCTGAGACTTGCATTTTTCGTGCTTCTCTCTATGACGCCTTCGGTGGTTGTTGGTGCTTCCTTTGCTCAAAAGGCGATTCCAGATTTCGTCTCTTCGCCTTCAACTTTTTCGGCACTTCCTCTTCTTTCAGGTTGGTTCTTTTTTCTGTTTTTTTTTTTACTTCTTTCATCATTCTTTCCTTATACTTGCATTGTTCTATTCTTGGTAAAGTTTGGGTTTTGCTTGAGTTTACGTTGGAAAGTTTGGACCTTTTCGTCTTACCGTGTTTGGTCGTCACTGTGTGCTTTGGGAGTCTCTTTAATTTTGAATGATCCTTTTTGCGTGCATCGTTTTTATGGTTTTTCCATGCCTTTTCTGATTTTGAATCTACATGTCATAACTGAGGCTCCTGAACTGCTTAATTCTGAAGAAGATTGTTCCTTTGTTGGTTTCTTTTTCATTTTTGCTTTGATGTCGATAGTTTTCTTTGCTGATAACGATATTTTGATGACTTTTGGATTTTCTTCTCAAAGATTTTGTTGGAAGAGGGTTGTTTTCTTTGCTAAGAGATTTGTTGGGATGTAGCCTTGTAGATTTTTTTTCTAAGCCCTTACTTTGTTACTGCCTCCAAAGGATGCCCCTGGATCTTGGTGTGTGTCTTGGGATTTTCCTTTCACTGTTTGTATGCTTAAGTCATGTTTCATCCAAGCCAATTTCTTTGATTTTTCCCGAGTTGTTTTTGGTTGGAAATCCATTTTCTTTTTCTTGCTGTAGGACTAGTTGACCATGTCTTCTCGCAAAAATATTATCAAGACATCTTCCAAGGTCCCTGAGGGTATGTCTGACCAGCTGGACTCCCTCGTCCTGATGTGTGTTTCTGTAGTTAATTCTGAGTTCTGCGCGGAGCTTAGAAGACGTCACCAAATCTGTAGTAATAGAGATCAGGAAAAGAACTATGAATTGGTAGCACCTGACTCTGACGAAAGGGTTTGTTTTCCTGCTCTGTCCCAGTGGGAACGTCCCTTTTTCTATGCTTATGACTATTTTTTCAGCCAGCTGAACATTACTTTTCCTTTTACCTCATTTGAGACCGATTTATTGTGGTCGTGTAATGTAGCTCCATCCCAGCTCCATCCGAACTCCTGGGGTTTTATCAAGATCTTTCAGTTGCTTTGCCAAGAGTTGGACATCAAGCCTTCTCAGACTCTCTTTCTTTATCTCTTTATTTTGACCAAGCCCGGGATTTCCTTAAAAAAGAAAGCTTCTTGGGTTTCCTTTCGATCTGCCCAAGGACATAAGAATTACTTTTTTAAGGGACTTTAAGAATTACTTTTTTAAGGTCCGAGCTGTTGAGGGAGCTCGACCATTTTTCTTAGAAGCGAATGATGAGTCTGCCTTCCCCTTGTGTTGGTAAAAGGACGTTGTGGTGTCTCGATACTCATAGGAGATGCTTAACGAGGTTGAGCAGGCTTTTGTGAGTCTTTTGAAAGATATTTGGGGGGAACCTCTCCATCTCGATACCAAGAAATTTTTGGGGGACACCTTCCTTGTCCGGACTGCGTTGTGTATTAACCGACTTATTTTTTCTCTGTTTTACTTTGCTTCATTTCTTTCCAGTTTGTAACTTGCTTCTTTGGTTGATTTTGTTTTTTAGGAGATGGCTACGATCAATAATTCCATGAAAGCCTTTAAAAAGGCGAGAAAGGCTACAGCTGCCCAGAATATCTCGGCCAAGGCAGCTGGGGAGGGATCATCTCATATTCTGTCAAAAAAGCTGGTATCGAGCTCTCCTGGACCGAGGAGGATGATTCCTACCCCTCGGGTTCGTCTGATTGATCCTTCCAGGCTTTTGCTGCCACCTCTTCTCCTAGTGTCATTCATCTTCCAAAAAAATAGAGGACTGTTGAGCCCTTCAATCTGGATGGCTCGGACTTTGATGCTGTCGGGTTTGTTGATCAACAAATTACTCCCTATGGTGTCATTCCTACTGACGATGTTTCCCTTCTTCGTCACTTGGACTTCATTACCCGGAGTAACATTAAGATGGCGCATATGGGGGCGGCTCTATACTGGACTGCTCAGGATCTTCCCATTCATGCAACAAAGGCTTTTATGGAGGAGGCCAAATCGAAGTTTGACTGGATCAAGGGTTTAAAGGAGGAGCTCAAGGTTAAAGTGGCTAAATTGGAAAAAGAGTTCGAGGGTGAGAAGACTCGGGCTACTGCCCTGGCGGCTTCTCTGAAATTAGCTGAGGATATAGCGCTGAAGCATAAGGACAGCTATGCCACAACTTATGGGGCGATGGTGGATTTTAGGGAGAGTTTGGAGTCTGTCTGAGATGACTATGCCGAGCTCCAGGGTCATCTTGTAGGTAGTGTGAATGCTGCTTATGATAATTTGAAGGATTAGGTTCGAGTTCTTGCACTTGAGCTCAACCTTACCCTTTTTAGCTTGGACAACATTGTAAAAGATGGTAAGATTATCCCTGATGACCCTGATGATGATGATGATGTCATCTCTCCTCCAGTTTTCTCTGCCAAAGCCTCTGTTAGTCCGCCTTCCTCAACTCCGGCAGTTAAAGTCGGTCAGCCGGAGTCTGATCCTGACGTCCAGATTTTGAACCGGGATGATGGGACGGTAGATGCAGTACCCCTTCAGACTCACCCTCCTTCTCCCCGAGACGGTACTACTGGGAAGTCTTTGGATCCTCTATAATTTTTCTGATGTATTTGTGTATAGCCCGGTGTTGTGGGCTTTTGAACTCTTTATTTTGTAAGTTGTAATCTTGACTTTGGATACTCTAGTTGCTTTCTTAGCAACCTTATTTTGAAAAACAAAAATAGTTTCTCTTGCTCTTGGGGTCGGCTTCAAGCGGCCTCTTGAGTCTGTTTATTATAACCACCTTGTTTCTTTGGGGTATGCTTGTCGGTTGCTCGTTTTAGCACTTTCCAAGAATCTTGGAGGTGTTAGAATCTTATCTTCTGACCTCTTCTGATTGCCTTTGTACTTTTATATTTGTAGATTTGAGGTCATGGCTTTCTGGGTCCGATTTGGGGTCCCTTATGGTTTATACCTTCTGTCGATTGATGTCTTTGCGAGTTTATTTTTTATAATTCTACAGCTTTGTTTTGGCTTGGGCCGACTTCTTCATGTCGGTCCCTAAGTTATTTCTAGTAATCCATTTTTTGGACCTTGTCCGATCTCATTTTATGGATTACTTTTTATAACTTTTTGTCGCTTTGATCGGTTTGGGCCGACTTCTTCGTGTCGGTCCCTTCGAAGTTATTTCTAGTATTCCATTTTTTGGACCTTGTTCGATCTCTTTTTATGGATTACTTTTTATAACTTTTTGTTGCTTTGATCGGTTTGGGCCGACTTCTTCGTGTCGGTCCCTTCGAAGTTATTTCTAGTAATCCATTTTTTGGACCTTGTCAGGTCTCTTTTTTTACAGATTACTTTTTATAACTTTTGTAGCTTTGGTCCGACTTCTTCATGTCGGTCCGCTTGGAAGTTATTTCTAGTAATCCGCTTTTTAGGGCTGGCCAGGCCTCTTTTTAGGGATTACTTTTTATAACTTTTCGTCGCTTTAATCTGGTTCGACTTCTTTGGTTTTCACTTTTTCCGATCTGTAGCTTTATAATCGGGCGAGGAATTTCTGCGTTTTCAGATTAATGCGTCTTGATAAAGTGAATTTTGTAGAAAATCTGAAAAAACTTTATTCAAAGTAGAAAATAGATAAATATATACATGTGGGTGTTCACCCTTCTTAAGTTGGATAATTTTGTAGATCCTGGCTTGGTGCCTCATTAGAAAACATTTTTTAGGAAAAAAGAGTGCACCTTTGTCCTAAGATCTTTTATTACCTTTTAACTATAGTACCTTTTTAGGTTGTAGGCATGCCATGATCTCGGTAGCTCTCGGCCCTCGAGTTCGGACACTTTGTAGTAGCCTTTTCCCAGTATCTCTGTGACTCGATAAGGTCCTTTCCAGTTGGCTGCCAGCTTTCCCTCTCCGGGTCGACTTGTTCCGATATCATTTCGGATTAGGACTAGGTCATTGTTGGCGAAGCTTCGCTGCACTACCTTTCGATTGTATCTTAATGCCATGTGGCATTTTAGTGCTTCTTCTCTGATCCGAGCTCTTTCTCAGACTTCTGAGAGTAGATCGAGCTCTTCCCTTTGAAGTTGGGAGTTAGCTTCTTCGCTATAGATGATCGTTTTGGGAGTTCCTTCTTCCACTTCTACCGGTATCATTGCCTCCATCCCATAAGCCAATCGGAAGGGTGATTCCTTTGTGGTGGAGTGTGGAGTTGTCCGATATGCCCGTAGGACCTGTGGGAGCTCTTCGGCCCAGGCTCCCTTTGCGTCCTGCAGCCTCCGTTTTAACCCGGCTAGTATGACTTTATTGGCAGCTTCTGCTTGTCCGTTAGCCTGTGGGTGTTTTACAGATTTGAATTGGTGCTTTATTTTTAGGTCGACTACCAGCTTTCTAAAGCCTGCATCTTTGAATTGGGTGCCATTGTCTGTGCTGATGGAGTAAGAAACCCCAAACCTCGTGATAATGTTCCTATATAGGAATTTTTGACTTCTTTGGGCAGTGGCATTGGCTAGGGGCTCTGCCTCTATCCATTTTGTGAAATAATCTACCCCTACAATGAGGAACTTAACCTGTCCTGACCCTTGGGGGAAGGGCCCGAGAAGGTCGAGTCCCCACTTTGCAAATGGCCAAGGTGATGTCACGCTGATGAGTTCCTATGGTGGGGCGACATGGAAGTTGGCATGTTTCTGACATAGTGGACACGTCTTAACGTACTCGGTGGCTTCCTTTTGCAAAGTCGGCCAAAAGAATCTGGCTCGGAGTACTTTTTTGGCAAGGGCTCGAGCTCCGAGATGGTTCCCCCAGGTGCCACTATGTATCTCTTCCAAGACCTCTTTTGTGTTAGAGGTCGGTACACATTTTAGTAGAGGAATCATAATTCCTCTCTTGTATAAAATGTCATTTATGATGGTTTAATATTGTGCCTCCCGCTTTAACCTCTTTTCCTCCTTCTTATCTGTAGGGAGTATCTCTGATTTGAGGTAGTTGATTATAGGAGTCATCCACCCTTGATCTTGGCCTGATATGGCTAAGATTTTTTCTTCTTCTGAGATTGACGGGTTTTACAGTAATTCTTGGATGAGGCTCCTATTATTGCCCCCTGGTTTGGTGCTGGCTAATTTTGAAAGTGCGTCAGCTCAAGCATTCTGTTCCCGGGGTATATGTTGGATCTAATATTCCTGGAATTGCCCGAGTTATTCTTTGGTTTTGTACAGGTACTTTTTCATGGCAGGATCTTTGGCTTGGTAGGTCCCTGCTATTTGCGAGGTGACAACCTGTGAGTCGCTAAAGATGACAAGTTTTTGGGCTCCGACTTCTTTAGCCAGCTTCAAACCAGCCAATAGTGCCTCATACTCAATCTGGTTATTGGAAGCAGGGAACTTGAACTTTAGTGAGAGTTCGATTTGGGTTCCCTAATTACTTTCTATTATCACGCCTGCTCCGCTCCCTGTTTTATTTGAAGAGCCGTCGACGTAAAGATTCCACTTTGTAGGAATTTTTGGGGTGTCAGTATACTCTACAATAAAGTCGGCCAGATACTGTGATTTGATCGCTGTCCGAGCTTTATATTGGAGGTAGAATTTGGACAACTCGACTGTCCACTGTAGGATTTCCCCGCTAAATCTGTTTTCTGCAGAATGCCTTTAATGGGCTGGTTGGTCCGAACCTTGATAGTGTGAGGCTGGAAGTATGGATGAAGTCGTCGAGAGGTTAATATGAGAGCGTAGGCAAACTTCTCTATCTTTTGATAGTTCTGTTCGGACCCTTGTAGCGCTTTGCTGATGAAGTATATAGGTTGCTGTCCACTTTCGTCCTCTCTGACTAGTGCCGAAGCTACTGTCCGGCTTCCTACTGCTAGGTATAATATGAGTGCTTCTCCTTCTCGAGGTCGGGTAAGAATGGGTGGTTGTCCCAAAAATCTTTTGAAATCCTGGATCGCTAGCTCACACTCTGATGTCCATTCGAACTTCTTTCCCTTCCTTAGCATAGCGTAGAAGGGGAGAGATCTTGTGGCTGATTCTGGCTAGAAATCTGGACAAGGCTGCCAGTCGCCCGTTGAGTTGTTGTACCTTTTTGACACAGGTCGGGCTTTTCAAGTCGAGTATGGCCTGGCACTTGTTTGGGTTTGCTTCGATTTCCCTTTGTGTGAGCATGAATCCCAAGAATTTGCCAGCTTCTACTGTGAAGGTGCATTTCGCAGGGTTAAGTCGCATGCCATGCTTTCTTATGGTATTAAATACTTGGGCGAGGTCGGACAGTAATGATTCCTCCATTTTTTTACTAACATATCATCCACGTATACCTTCATTAGTTTTCCAATGTGATCTGCGAAGACTTTGATCATTAACCTTTGGTAAGTGGCTCCTGCATTTTTGAGTCCGAATGACATTACGACATAGCAGTAGTTTGCTTTGGGTGTTAAGAATGAGTTTTTTTCTGGATCAGGTGGGTACATCGGGATTTGATTGTATCCTGAATAAGCATCCATAAATGAGAGGTACCTGTATCTGGAGGAGGCGTCCACTAGAGTGTCGATGGTTGGGAGTGGATAAGGATCTTTTGGGCAAGCCTTGTTGAGGTCGGTGTAATCAGTGCACATCCGCCATTTCCCATTTGACTTTTTTACCAAGATGACATTGGCTAGTCATAGTGGGTACTTGACTTCTCTAATGAATCTTGCCTCTAGTAGAGCTTGTACCTATTCTTCCACAGTTTGGGATCTTTCTGGTCTGAGCTTTCTACGCCTCTGCTGTACTGGCCGAGATCCTGGATATACTGCCAGCTTGTGGCACATTAGCTTGGGGTCTATGCCTGGCATGTCTGCGGCCTTCCATGCGAAGAGGTCGTCATTATCTTTTAAGAACTGTATGAGGGACTTTTTTACTTCTCCCTTTAGGATTGTACCGATATTGGTTGTTTTATCTCCGATCTGGACTTTTTCTATCTCACCTTCAGGTTGAGGACAGAGTTCTTCCAGACCTTGAATTCCCCCGAGTTCGATGGTGTGGATTTCTTCTCCTTTGCCTCTAAGGTTCAGACTTTCGTTGTAACAGTGGCGTGCTATTTTCTGGTCTCCTTTTATCGTAGCGATCCCTTCTGTAGTTAGGAACTTCATGCATAGATGTGAAGTCGAGACAACTACCCCGGGCTGATTTAGCATTGTCTGACCTATTAAGGAACTGTAGACTGAGTTGACGTCGACCACAATGTAGTCTATGTTAAGTGTTCCTGACCTGTCTCCCTTTTCAAAGGTTGTGTGTAGCGAGATGTGTCCAAGTGGTTGGATCGGAATGTCTCTGATGAGCGAATAATTTATACGCTTTTTAGCATTGTTTTTAGTATGTTTTTAGTATGTTTTAGTTAGTTTTTATTATATTTTTATTAGTTTTTAGTTAAAATTCACTTTTCTGGACTTTACTATGAGTTTGTGTGTTTTTCTATGATTTCAGGTATTTTCTGGCTGAAATTGAGGGACCTGAGCAAAAATCTGATTCAGAGGCTGAAAAGGACTGCAGATGCTGTTGGATTCTGACCTTCCTGCACTCGAAGTGGATTTTCTGGAGCTACAGAAGCCCAATTGGCACTCTCTCAACTGCGTTGAAAAGTAGACATCCTGGACTTTCCAGCAATGTATAATAGTCCATACTTTTCCTGAGATTTGATGGCCCAAACAGGCATTCCAAGTCAGCTCAAGAATTCTGGCGTAAACCGCCAGAACTGGCACAAGAATGGGAGTTAAACGCTCAAACTGGCACAAAAGCTGGCGTTTAACTCCAAGAAGAGTATCTACACGAAAATGCTTCAATGCTCAGCCCAAGCACACACCAAGTGGGCCCGGAAGTGGATTTTTATGTCATTTACTCATCTTTGTAAACCCTAAGCTACTAGTTCTCTATAAGTAGGACTTTTTGCTAATGTATTATCATCTTTAGATCTTTGAATCTTTTGATCACGTTTTGGGGTCTGGCCTTTTGGCCATGCCTAGACCTTGTTCTTTTGTATTTTCAACGGTGGAGTTTCTACACACCGTAGATTAAGGTGTGGAGCTCTGCTGTACCTCGAGTATTAATGCAATTACTGTTGTTCTTCTATTCAATTCGGCTTATTCTTGTTCTAAGATATCACTTGTTCCTCAACTTGATGAATGTGATGATCCGTGACACTCATCATCATTCTCACTTATGAACGTGTGCCTGACAATCACCTCTATTCTACCTTAGATTGAGTGGATATATCTTGGATCCTTTAATCGGAATCTTCGTGGTATAAGCTAGAATTGATGGCAGCATTCAAGCGAATTCGGAAGGTCTAAACCTTGTCTGTGGTATTCTGAGTAGGATTCAAGGATTGAATGACTGTGACGAGCTTCAAACTCGCGATTGTGGGGCGTTAGTGACAGACGCAAAAGAATCACTGGATTCTATTCCGACATGATCGAGAACCGACAGCTGAATAGTCGTGCTGTGACAGAGCGCGTTGAACATTTTCACTGAGAGGATGGGAGGTAGCCACTGACAACGGTGAAACCATACATACAGCTTGCCATGGAAAGGAGTAGGAAGGGTTGGATGAAGACAGTAGGAAAGCAGAGAGACGGAAGGGACAAAGCATCTCCATACGCTTATCTGAAATTCTCACCAATGAATTGCATAAGTATCTCTATCTTTATTTTATGCTTTATTCATAAATCACCTATAACCATTTGAATCTGCCTGACTGAGATTTACAAGATGACCATAGCTTGCTTCATACCAACAATCTCTGTGGGATCGACCCTTACTCTCGTAAGGCTTATTACTTGGACGACCCAGTGCACTTGCTGGTTAGTTGTGTGAAGTTGTGATAAAAAGTTGAGATTTCAATTGAGCGTACCATGTTGATGGCACCATTGATGATCACAATTTCGTGCACCAAGTTTTTGGCGCCGTTGCCAGGGATTGTTCGAGTTTGGACAACTGACGGTTCATCTTGTTGCTTAGATTAGGTATTTTTCAGAATTTTTAAGAATGAATTCTAGTGTTTCAAGGTGATGTTCTTATCATCACCAAAGCTGATTGATCTTCATCAATTTAGCTCTTGAATGCAATGTCCTGCTGAAGCTTGGCTAGCCATGTCTAATTTCTTTAGACTAAAGCTTTAGACTAACATTGCATGATTCCTGGAATTCTTATTAAAAATTTTGAATCTCTTTATTTTCTTCTCCATATAATTTTCGAAAAAAAAACCAAAAAAAATTACAAAATCATAAAAACCAAAAATTTTTCTTGTTTGAGTCTAGTGTCTCATTTTAAGTTTGGTGTCAATTGCATGTTTCTATTCTTCTTGCATTTATCATGTGTCTTCATTGATCTTCAAGTTGTTCTTGATGATTTACTTGCTCTGATCTTTAAATTCTCTTATTTTGTGTGTTTTGTTGCTTCTCATATGCATTCTCATATTGTTAGTGTCAGTAGTATACAAACTTCTAAGTTTGGTGTCTTGCATGCATTGTTTAGTTGATTTTAGTTGCATTTTGATTATTCCTCATCATTAAAAATCCAAAAATTTTTTTAATTTGTGTCTTTTCAAGTCAATAATATAGAGAATTGAAGATTCAGAACATACAGCAGAGGAATTACACAGAAAAAGCTGGGCGTTCAAAACGCCCAGTGAAGAAGGAAAACTGGCGTTTAAACGCCAGCCAGGGTGCCTGGCTGGGTGTTTAACGCCCAAAAGGGTAGCAATTTAGGCGTTAAACGCCAGAATGTATACCATTCTGGGCGTTTAACGCCAGGATAGCACAAGAGGGAAGATTTTGTTTTTAATGCAAATTTTTTTCAAGTTTTCATAATTTTTCAAAATCAAACCTTTTTCAAATCATATCTTTTCAATCATATCTTTTCAAAATTGATTTCTTTCCATTTTCAAAAATGCTTGCTAACAATTAATGATTTGATTCAACATTTCAAGTATGCTGCCTTTTCTGTTGATAAAGGTTTAATGTTTGAATCATATCTTTTCTTGTTAGCCAAGTCATTGATTTTAAAAATCAAATCTTTTTAAATTGTTTTCCAAATCATATCTTCTCAATCATATCTTTTTAAAACTATATCTTTTAAATCATATCTTTTTAATCACATCTTTTTCAAAATAAGTTTTCAATCATATCTTTTTGATTTCTAATTTCAAAATCTTTTTCAAAAATCACTTAATTTCTTTCCCACTCTTAGTTTTCGAAAATCATCAATGAATTTTCAAAATTCTTTTTCAAAATCTTTTAACTTATTTTCGAAAATTCTTCCCTTCTTCTCACATCCTAATTCTTCTACCTCCTCCTTCTATTCCTCTGACACCTCAAGGAATCTCTATACTGTGACATAGAGGATTCCATATTTTCTTGTTTTCTTCTCTTTCATATGAGCAGGAGCAAAGACAAAAGCATTCTTGTTGAGGCTGACCCTGAACCTGAAAGGGCCTTGAAGCGAAAGCTAAGAGAAGCTAAAGCACAACTCTCTGTAGAGGACCTAATAGAATTCTTCAAAGAAGAAGACATGGCAGCTGAAAACAACAACAATGCCAACAATGCAAGGAAGGTGCTGGGTGACTTTACCGCAGCTAATCCCGACTTCTATGGGAGAAGCATCTCTATCCCTGCCATTGGAGCAAACAACTTTGAGCTTAAGCCTCAATTAGTTTCTCTAATGCAACAGAATTGCAAGTTCCAGGGACTACTATTGGAAGATCCTCATTAGTTTTTAGCTGAGTTCTTGCAAATCTGTGACACTGTCAAGACTAATGGGGTTAACCTTAAGGTCTACAGACTTATGCTATTCCCTTTTGCTGTAAGAGACAAAGCTAGGATATGGTTGGACTCACAACCTAAAGAAAGCCTGAACTCTTGGGAAAAGCTAGTCAATGCCTTCTTGGCAAAGTTCTTTCCACCTCAAAAATTGAGTAAGCTTAGAGTGGAAGTCCAAACCTTCAGACAGAAGGAAGGTAAATCCCTCTATGAAGCTTGGGAAAGATACAAACAATTGATCAGAAAGTGTCCCTCTGACATGCTTTCTGAATGGAGCATCATAGATATCTTCTATGATGGTCTGTCTGAACTGTTCAAAATGTCATTGGACAGCTCTGCTGGAGGATCTCTTCATCTGAAGAAGACGCCTGCAGAAGCTCAAGAGCTCATTAAAATGGTTGCAAATAACCAATTCATGTACACTTCTAAAAGGAATCCTGTGAACAATGGGACGAGTCAGAAGAAAGGAGTTCTTGAGATTGATACTCTGAATGCCATATTGGCTCAGAACAAAATATTGACTCAGCAAGTCAATATGATTTCTCAAAGTCTGTCTGGAATGCAAGCTGCACCAGGCAGTACTAACGATGCTTCATCTGAAGAAGAAGCTTATGATCCTAAGAACCCTTCAATGGAAGAGGTGAATTACATGGGAGAACCCTATAGAAACACCTATAATTCTTCATGGAAAAATTATCCAAATCTCTCATGGAAGGATCAACAGAGACCTCAACAAGGTTTCAACAACAATAATGGTGGAAGAAACAGGTTTAGCAATAGCAAGCCTTTCCCATCATCTTCTCAGCAACAGACAGAGGATTCTAAGCAGAGCCACTCTGACTTAGCAACGATGGTCTCTGATCTAATCAAAACCACTCAAAGTTTCATGACTGAAACAAGGTCCTCTATTAGAAACTTGGAGGCACAAGTGGGTCAGCTGAGTAAGAAAGTTACTGAACTCCCTCCTAGTACTCTTCCAAGCAAAACAGAAGAGAATCCAAAAGGAGAGTGCAAGGCCATCAACATGGCCAAACTTGGAGAGGAGAAAGAGGCAGTTAGCGCCACTGAGGAAGGCCTCAATGGATGTCCACTAGCCTCCAATGAGTTCCCTAATGAGGAACCATGGGAATCTGAGGCTCACACTGAGACCATAGAGATTCCATTTGACTTACTTCTGCCATTCATGAGCTCTGATGAATACTCTTCCTCTGAAGAGGATGAAGATGTCACTGAAGAGCAAGTTGCTAAGTACCTTGGAGCAATCATGAAGCTAAATGACAAGTTATTTGGTAATGAGACTTGGGACGATGAACCCCCTTTGCTCACCAAAAGAACTGGCTGACTTGTCTAGGCAGAAACTACCTCAAAAGAGACAGGACCCTGGGAAGTTCTCAATACCTTATACAATAGGCACCATGACCTTCAAGAAGGCTCTGTGTGACCTAGGGTCAAGCATAAACCTCATGCCTCTCTCTATAATGGAGAAGCTAGGGATCTTTGAGGTGCAAGCTACAAGAATCTCACTAGAGATGGCAGACAATTCAAGTAAACAAGCTTATGGACTTGTAGAGGATGTTCTGGTAAAAGTTGAAGACCATTACATCCCTGCTGATTTCATAGTCATAGAGACTGGGAAGTGCATGGATGAATCCATCATCCTTGGCAGACCCTTCCTAGCCACAGCAAAGGCTGTGATTGATGTTGACAGAGGAGAATTGATCATTCAAGTGAATGAAGAATCCTTTGTGTTTAAAGCTCAAGGATATCCCTCTGTAACCATGGAGAGGAAGCATGAAGAGCTTCTATCAAACAGAGTCAACAAGCCCCCACAGTCAAACTCTAAGTTTGGTGTTGAACCCCCACATTCAAATAAGTTAGTGTTGGAGGTCAACATTGCTCTGAGTATCTGTGAGGCTCCATGAGAGCCCACTGTCAAGCTACTGACATTAAAGAAGCGCTTGTTGGAAGGCAACCCAATGTTATATTTATCTATTTTCCGTTGTTATTTTATGTTTCTATAGGTTGATGATCATGGGAAGTCACAAAATCGATTGAAAAAGCAAAAACAGCATGAAAAATAGAAAGAAAAATAGCACACCCTAGAGGAAAACTTGCTGGCGTTTAAACACCAGTAAGGGCCAACTGGCGTTAACGCCTAGTGCCCCTGGCGTTTAACGCCAATGTTGTCATGGATGTTTACACCCAGTCTGTGCCCCACGGATCCCACCTTAACCTCCCAACACCAATACCTCAACACCTCTTCACCCCTCACCTATCAAACCCACTATTCTCACTCCATCTTATAAACCTTCCTCACTTCATTCAACCACTTTCTCCTCACATGACCCCCTCCCCTTCTCACCCCATATACATCTTCACTCACATTCATAATCAAAAAAAATAAACATACTTTCCCTCCCACACAAGCCACCTTCTTTAATCGCTCAGTACCTCTTCTTCTCCTCAACGAGCCCTCAAGTCTGGAAGCATGCTTTATCTCCAACACCAATCATTAGAGTTCTGAAAGAGGGGGCAAACCACTTGAGTTGGGTGAGACCTCAACATCAACCACTTAGAGTTTGCTGTGGGCTCATGATCTTCTCTGTCATTTGAAAAGCTCATTCATGCTTCCTTTTCACATGGTACAAGGATACCTTGCCTAACACAAGATCTTCTTCATGAATGATCTTCTTCTTCACATCAATCACACCTTTGCTTCTAGGAGTCCAAAGAATGGACACCATGCATTCCCATCTCTAGGACATGAAATCAGCAGGATGTAAGGCAATCTTTAAGAACATTCTACAAGTCCATAAGATTTCTGAATGTCAGCCATCTCTAGTGAGATTCTTTGACTTGACCTAAAGATCCTAGCTTCTCATTCGAAAAGGCATAGTTTATCTTGACCTATCACATAGCTTCTTGAAGCATGCCTATGTACAAGATGAAAACTTCAATACGTCTTTTTGAGATTCTGCCTAGACATCATCCATTCTTTGGTGAGCAATCATCTCAAGTCTGAGAAATAACTCATTTAGCTTCATGATTGCTCAAGGATTAGCAATGCACTTCATGACAATCATCCTCTTCAGAGGAAGAATACTCATATAGCTCATGAAGGCAAGAAGTAAGATCCATGGAATCTCTAGGTCTCAATGAGTCAAATTAGAGTCCTCATTAGAATCTTGGAGCTATGACTCCATTGAGTTTCTCAGAGGGTCACTGCCATATTCTTCTTCTAGTTTGGCCATGTCATGTTGATGCTTGCATTATCCTTTTGGATTCTCTTGTATTGCTTGAGATGCTAGGAGAGTTCAGAATTTCTATAGTGACCCACTTGTGCTCAATTTCTAATGGAGATTGTTTAGTCATGAACTTTGATTTTTGATTAGATGAATGGTTCTAAGTCAGAGTGGCCTGCAGAATTCTCTTCTTGCTGAAAGTGATGAAAGGCTTGCATTGCTAATTGTTTCTTACATTATTGTTGTTGAAACCTTGTGAGGTTCTGTTGATTTCATGAGAGAATTGGATGATTTCTCAATGAAGATTAATGTTTATAGGTTTCATGAATTCACCTCCATTGAAGGGTTCTCAGCTATCATGAAGCTTCTCAGATGGCGTCACTTAGTACTGCCTGAAGTGGACAGCTGCTTTCCACAGATTAAAAGTTACTTGCTGATCATATTTGCTGAGCCAAGGCATTCAGAGATCACTCAAGAACCTTCTTCTGATCGCATGTTCACAGATCTTTCAGAAGGTACATGAATGGTTATTGAACATCCATAGTTTAGAGCTTCTGCAACGTCTTCTTCAATGACAGACCCAAGCAACATCCAATGGATTTGGAGTTCATACAGACCATTTAGATAATACCTATGATGTCCTCAGTAAGATAGGACACTTTTGTCATTGTATTATATCTTTAGCTTCTGAATCTTTTGATCACGTTGGAGGTGGCTTCCCATCTAGCTTTCATTATTTACGGTGGAGAACACCAAGATTAAGGTTGGACTCTGTTGTCCCGAGTTAATGCTTCTTTGTTTTATTCAACGCTATTTCTAGATGTCCTTACTAAATGAATGTAAGTCTGTGACCTCATCAATCCATTATGACGTGTGCCTGACAAACTCACTAAATTGAGGATTCTCTGGATCCAATCAAAATCTTGATCTGTTGCATTAGAGAACAAAGGCTAAACTCTTGTTTCTATGGCAGGATGAATGCTTTCCTAAAGTCGATGGGCGTTAGTACCAGATCTTGCATGTTGCATTGATTTATTCGACATGTCATCGACAGCATGCTTGTGATAGAGCGCGTTGAACATTTCACTGAGAGGATGGGAGGTAGCCACTGATAACGTTGAAACCCTACATACAGCTTGCCATGGAAAGGAGTAGGAAGGGTTGGATGAAGACAGTAGGAAAGCAGAGAGACGGAAGGGACAAAGCATCTCCATACGCTTATCTGAAATTCTCACCAATGAATTGCATAAGTATCTCTATCTTTATTTTATGCTTTATTCATAAATCACCTATAACCATTTGAATCTGGCTGACTGAGATTTACAAGATGACCATAGCTTGCTTCTGGTGCATGAAATTGTGATCATCAATGGCGCCATCAACATGGTACGCTCAATTGCAATCTCAACTATTTATCACAACTTCGCACAACTAACCAGCAAGTGTACTGGGTCGTCCAAGTAATAAACCTTACGCGAGTAAGGGTCGATCCCACAGAGATTGTTGGTATGAAGCAAGCTATGGTCACCTTGTAAATCTTAGTCAGGCAAACTCAAATGGTTATGGATGATGTATGAATAAAACATAAAGATAAAGATAGAGATACTTATGTAATTCATTGGTGAAAATTTCAGATAAGCGTATGGAGATGCTTTGTCCCTTCCGTCTCTCTGCTTTCCTACTGTCTTCATCCAATCCTTCTTACTCCTTTCCATGGCAAGCTGTATGTAGCATTTCACCGTTGTCAGTGGCTACCTCCCATCCTCTCAGTGAAAATGTTCTACGCACCCTGTCACGGCACGGCTAATCATCTGTCGGTTCTCAATCAGGTTGGAATAGAATCCAGTGATTCTTTTGCGTCTGTCACTAACGCCCAGCCTTCAGGAGTTTGAAGCTCGTCACAGTCATTCAATCATTGAATCCTACTCAGAATACCACAGACAAGGTTTAGATCTTCCGGATTCTCTTGAATGCCGCCATCAATTCTAGCTTATACCACGAAGATTCCGATCAAGGGATCCAAGAGATAAACATTCAAGCCTTGTTTGCTTGTAGAACAGAAGAGGTTGTCAGGCACTCGTTCATAGGTGAGAATGATGATGAGTGTCACATAATCATCACATTCATCATGTTCCTGGGTGCAAATGAATATCTTAGAACAAGAATAAGCTGAATTGAATAGAAGAACAATAGAATACTCGAGGTACAGCAGAGCTCCACACCTTAATCTATGGTGTGTAGAAACTCCATCATTGAAAATACATAAGAACAAGGTCTAGGCATGGCCGAGAGGCCAGCCCCCATACGTGATCAAAAGATTCAAAGATCTCAAGATGAGAATACAATAGCAAAAGGTCCTATTTGTAGAGAACTAGTAGCCTAGGGTTTACAGAGATGACATAAAAATCCACTTCCGGGCCCACTTGGTGTGTGCTTGGGCTGAGCATTGAAGCATTTTCGTGTAGAGACTTCTCTTGGAGTTAAACGCCAGCTTTTGTGCCAGTTTGGGCGTTTAACTCCCATTCTTGTGCCAGTTCCGGCGTTTAACGCCGGGCAGTTTTGAGCTGATTTAGAACGCCAGTTTGGGCCATCAAATCTCGGCAAAGTATGGACTATTATATATTGCTGGAAAGCCCAGGATGTCTACCTTCCAACGCCGTTAAGAGCGCGCCAATTGGGCTTCTGTAGCTCCAGAAAATCCACTTCGAGTGCAAGGAGGTCAGAATCCAACAACATCTGCAGTCCTTTTTAGTCTCTGAATCATATTTTTGCTCAGGTCCCTCAATTTCAGCCAGAAAATACCTGAAATCACAGAAAAACACACAAACTCATAGTAAAGTCCAGAAAAGTGAATTTTAACTAAAAACTAATAGAAATATAATAAAAATTAACTAAAACATACTAAAAACATACTAAAAACAATGCCAAAAAGCGTACAAATTATCCGCTCATCACAACACCAAACTTAAATTGTTGCTTGTCCCCAAGCAACTGAAAATCAAATAAGATAAAAAGAAGAGAATATGCAATGAATTTCAAAAATATCTATGAAGATCAGTATTAATTAGATGAGCGGGCTTTTAGCTTTTTGCTTCTGAACAGTTTTGGCATCTCACTCTATCCTTTGAAATTTAGAATGATTGGCCTCTATAGGAACTCAGAATCTAGATAGTGTTATTGATTCTCCTAGTTAAGTATGATGATTCTTGAACACAGCTACTTTATGAGTCTTGGCCGTGGCCCAAAGCACTCTGTCTTCCAGTATTACCACCGGATACATACATGCCACAGACACATAACTGGGTGAACGTTTTCAGATTGTAACTCAGCTTTGCTAGAGTCCCCAATTAGAGGTGTCCAGGGTTCTTAAGCACACTCTTTTTGCCTTGGATCAAAACTTTATTCTTTTTCTCTCTTTTTTTTCTTTTTCTTTTTTTTTCGTTTTTCTCCCCTTTTTTTGTATTCACTACTTTTTCTTGCTTCAAGAATCATTTTTATGATTTTTCAGATCCTCAGTAACATGTCTCCTTTTTCATCATTCTTTCAAGAGCCAACCATTCATGAACAACAAATTCAAAAGACATATGCACTGTTTAAGCATACATTCAGAAAACAAAAGTATTGCCACCACATCAATATAATTAATCTGTTATAAAATTCAAAATTCATGCAATTCTTCTCTTTTACAATTAAGAACATTTTTCATTCAAGAAAGGTGATGGATCTATAGGACATTCATAACTTTAAGGCATAGACACTAAGACACTAATGATCAAAAGAAACAAACATAAATAAACATAAGCATTAAAATTCGAAAAACAGGAAAATAGAGAACAAGGAAATTAAAGAACGGGTCTGCCTTAGTGATGGCGGCTTGTTCTTCCTCTTGAAGATCTTATGGAGTGCTTGAGCTCCTCAATGTCTCTTCCTTGTCTTTGTTGCTCCTCTCTCATGATTCTTTGATCTTCTCTAATTTCATGGAGGAGGATGGAATGTTCTTGGTGCTCCACCCTTAGTTGTCCCATGTTGGAACTCAATTCTCCTAGGGAGGTATTGATTTGCTCCCAATAGTTTTGTGGAGGAAAGTGCATCCCTTGAGGCATCTCAGGGATTTCATGATGAGAGGGGTCTCTTGTTTGCTCCATCCTTTTCTTAGTGATGGGCTTGTCCTCATCAATGGGGATGTCTTCCTCTATGTCAACTCCACTGAATAACAGATGTGACAAATGAGATGAGGGAAGGCTAACCTTGCCAAGGTAGAGGACTTGTTCGCCACCTTATAAAGTTCTTGGGATATAACCTCATGAACTTCTACTTCCTCTCCAATCATGATGCTATGAATTATGATAGCCCGGTCTATAGTAACTTCGGACCGGTTGCTAGTCGGAATGATTGAGCGTTGGATAAACTCCAACCATCCTCTAGCCATGGGCTTGAGGTCATGCCTTCTCAGTTGAACCGGCTTTCCTCTTGAATCTCTCTTCTATTGAGCGCCCTCTTCACAAATGTCTATGAGGACTTGGTCCAACCTTTGATCAAAGTTGACCCTTCTAGTGTAAGGGTGTTCATTTCCTTGCATCATGGGCAAGTTGAATGCCAACCTCACATTTTCCGTACTAAAATCCAAGTATTTCCCCCGAACCATTGTTATCCAATTCTTTGGGTCCGGGTTCACACTTTGATCATGGTTCTTGGTGATCCATGCATTGGCATAGAACTCTTGAACCATTAAGATTCCGACTTGTTGAATGGGGTTGGTAAGAACTTCCCAACCTCTTCTTCGGATCTCATGTGGATCTCTGGATATTCACTCTTTTTGAGTTTAAAAGGGACCTCGGGGATCACCTTCTTCAAGGCCACAACTTCATAGAAGTGGTCTTGATGCACCCTTGAGATGAATCTCTCCATCTCCCATGACTCGGAGGCGGAAGCTTTTGCCTTCCCTTTCCTCTTTCTAGAAGTTTCTCCGGCCTTGGATGCCATAAATGGTTATGGAAAAACAAAAAGCGATGCTTTTACCACACCAAACTTAAAAGGTTTGCTCGTCCTCGAGCAAAAGAAGAAAGAAGAGAGTAGAAGAAGAAGAAATAGAAGGGGATGGAGATCGCTTTGTGGTTCGGCCAAAAGGGGGAGAAGTAGTGTTTAGGTTGTGTGAAAATGAAGGAGTGAAGATGGGTTTATATAGGGGTGGAGAGAAGGGTAGGGTTCGGTTATGGAAGGGTGGGTTTGGGAGGGAAAGTGGTTTGAATTTGAATGGTGAGGTAGGTGGGGTTTTATGAAGGATGGATGTGAGTGTGAAGAGAAAGATGGGATTTGATAGGTGAAGGGTTTTTGGGGAAGAGGTGTTGAGGTGATTGGTGAATGGGTGAAGAAGAGAGAGAGTGGTGGGGTAGGTGGGGATCCTGTGGGGTCCACAGATCCTGAGGTGTCAAGGAAAATTCATCCCTGCACCAAGTGGCGAGCAAAAATGCTCTTTATGCCAATTCTGGCGTTAAACGCCGGGCTGGTGCCCATTTCTGGCGTTTAACGCCAACTTCTTGCCCTTTCCTGGTGTTTAACGCCAGTCTGGTGCCCCTTTCTAGCGTTAAACGCCCAGAATGGTGCCAGACTAGGCGTTAAACGCCTATTTGCTAGCTTCACTGGCGTTTAAACGCCAGTAAGTTCTCCTCCAGGGTGTGTTGCTTTTCTTTCTGTTTTTCATTCTGTTTTTGCTTTTTCAATTGATTTTGTGACTTCTCATGATCATCAACCTACAGAAAACATAAAATAACAAAGGAAAATAGATAAAATATAACATTGGGTTGCCTCCCAACAAGCGCTTCTTTAATGTCAGTAGCTTGACAGTGGGCTCTCATGGAGCCTCACAAATGCTGAGAGCAATGTTGGAATCTCCCAACACCAAACTTAGAGTTTGAATGAGGGGGTTCAACACCAAACTTAGAGTTTGGTTGTGGCCTCCCAACACCAAACTTAGAGTTTGACTGTGGGGGCTCTGTTTGGCTCTGTTTTGAGAGAAGCTCTTCATGCTTCCTTTCCATGGTGACAGAGGGATACCCTTGAGCCTTAAACACAAAGGATTCTTCATTCACTTGAATGATCAATTCTCCTCTGTCCACATCAATCACAGCCTTTGCTGTGGCTAGGAAGGGTTTGCCAAGGATGATGGATTCATCCATGCACTTCCCAGTCTCTAGGACTATGAAATCAGCAGGGATGTAATGGTCTTCAATCTTTACCAGAACATCCTCTACAAGCCCATAAGCTTATTTTCTTGAATTGTCTGCCATCTCTAGTGAGATTTTTGCAGCTTGCACCTCAAAGATCACTAGCTTCTCCATTACAGAGAAAGGCATGAGGTTTATGCTTGAGCCTAGGTCACACAAGGCCTTCTTGAAGGTCATGGTGCCTATGGTACAAGGTATTGAAAACTTCCCAGGATCCTGTCTCTTTTGAGGTAATCTCTGCCTAGACAAGTCATCCAGTTCTTTGGTGAGCAAAGGGGGTTCATCCTCCCAAGTCTCATTACCAAATAACTTGTCATTTAGCTTCATGATTGCTCCAAGGTATTTAGCAACTTGCTCTTCAGTGACATACTCATCCTCTTCAGAGGAAGAATACTCATCAGAGCTCATGAATGGCAGAAGTAAGTCCAATGGAATCTCTATGGTCTCATTATGAGCCTCAGATTCCCATGGTTCCTCATTAGGAAACTCATTGGAGGCTAGTGGACGTCCATTGAGGTCTTCCTCAGTGGTGTTCACTGCCTCTTCTTCCTCTCCTAGTTTGGCCATGTAGGTCATGTTGATTGCCTTGCATTCTCCTTTTGGATTCTCTTCTGTATTGCTTAGAAGAGTGCTAGGAGGGAGTTCAGTAATTTTCTTACTCAGCTGACCCACTTGTGCCTCCAAGTTTCTAATGGAGGACCTTGTTTCAGTCATGAAACTTTGAGTGGTTTTGATTAGATCAGAGACCATGGTTGCTAAGTCAGAGTGGCTCTGCTTAGAATTCTCTGTCTGTTGCTGAGAAGATGATGGAAAAGGCTTGCCATTGCTAAACTTGTTTCTTCCACCATTATTGTTGTTGAAACCTTGTCGAGGTCTCTGTTGATCCTTCCATGAGAGATTTGGATGATTTCTCCATGAAGGATTATAGGTGTTTCCATAGGGTTCTCCCATGTAATTCACCTCTTCCATTGAAGGGTTCTCAGTATCATAAGCTTCTTCTTCAGATGAAGCGTCCTTAGTACTGCCTGGTGCAGCTTGCATTCCAGACAGACTTTGAGAAACCAAATTGACTTGCTGAGTCAATATTTTGTTCTGAGCCAATATGGCATTCAGAGTATCAATCTCAAGAACTCCTTTCTTCTGATTCGTCCCATTGTTCACAGGATTCCTTTCAGAAGTGTACATGAATTGGTTATTTGCAACCATTTCGATCAGTTCTTGAGCTTCTGCAGGCGTCTTCTTCAGATGAAGAGAGCCTCCAGCAGAACTATCCAATGACATCTTGGACAGTTCATACAGACCATCATAGAAGATACCTATGATGCTCCATTCAGAAAGCATGTCAGAAGGACACTTTCTGATCAATTGTTTGTATCTTTCCCAAGCTTCATAGAGGGATTCACCTTCCTTCTGTCTGAAGGTTTGGACTTCCACTCTAAGCTTACTCAATTTTTGAGGTGGAAAGAACTTTGCCAAGAAGGCATTGACTAGCTTTTCCCAAGAGTTCAGGCTTTCTTTAGGTTGTGAGTCCAACCATATTCTAGCTCTGTCTCTTACAATAAAAGGGAATAGCATAAGTCTGTAGACCTCAGGGTCAACCCCATTAGTCTTGACAGTGTCACAGATTTGCAAGAACTCAACTAAAAACTGATGAGGATCTTCCAATGGAAGTCCATGAAACTTGCAATTCTGTTGCATTAGAGAAACTAATTGAGGCTTAAGCTCAAAGTTGTTTGCTCCAATGGCAGGGATAGAGATGCTTCTCCCATAGAAGTCGGGAGTAGGTGCAGTAAAGTCACCCAGCACCTTCCTTGCATTGTTGGCATTGTTGTTGTTTTCGGCTGCCATGGGTTCTTTTTCTTTGAAGATTTCTGTTAGGTCCTCTACAGAGAATTGTGCCTTAGCTTCTCTTAGCTTTCGCTTCAAGGTCCTTTCAGGTTCAGGGTCAGCCTCAACAAGAATGCTTTTGTCTTTGCTCCTGCTCATATAAAAGAGAAAAGAACAAGAAAATATGGAATCCTCTATGTCACAGTACAGAGATTCCTTGAGGTGTCAGAGGAAAAGAAAAATAGAAGGAAGGAGTAGAGAATTCGAACTTATCAAGAAAGATGGAATTCGAATTGTGCATTAATGAAATTGTGATCATCAATGGCGACATCAACATGGTACGCTCAATTGCAATCTCAACTATTTATCACAACTTCGCACAACTAACCAGCAAGTGTACTGGGTCGTCCAAGTAATAAACCTTACGCGAGTAAGGGTCGATCCCACAGAGATTGTTGGTATGAAGCAAGCTATGGTCACCTTGTAAATCTTAGTCAGGCAAACTCAAATGGTTATGGATGATGTATGAATAAAACATAAAGATAAAGATAGAGATACTTATGTAATTCATTGGTGAGAATTTCAGATAAGCGTATGGAGATGCTTTGTCCCTTCCGTCTCTCTGCTTTCCTACTGTCTTCATCCAATCCTTCTTACTCCTTTCCATGGCAAGCTGTATGTAGCATTTCACCGTTGTCAGTGGCTACCTCCCATCCTCTCAGTGAAAATGTTCTACGCACCCTGTCACGGCACGGCTAATCATCTGTCGGTTCTCAATCAGGTTGGAATAGAATCCAGTGATTCTTTTGCGTCTGTCACTAACGCCCAGCCTTCAGGAGTTTGAAGCTCGTCACAGTCATTCAATCATTGAATCCTACTCAGAATACCACAGACAAGGTTTAGATCTTCCGGATTCTCTTGAATGCCGCCATCAATTCTAGCTTATACCACGAAGATTCCGATCAAGGGATCCAAGAGATAAACATTCAAGCCTTGTTTGCTTGTAGAACAGAAGAGGTTGTCAGGCACTCGTTCATAGGTGAGAATGATGATGAGTGTCACATAATCATCACATTCATCATGTTCCTGGGTGCAAATGAATATCTTAGAACAAGAATAAGCTGAATTGAATAGAAGAACAATAGAATACTCGAGGTACAGCAGAGCTCCACACCTTAATCTATGGTGTGTAGAAACTCCACCATTGGAAATACATAAGAACAAGGTCTAGGCATGGCCGAGAGGCCAGCCCCCATACGTGATCAAAAGATTCAAAGATCTCAAGATGAGAATACAATAGCAAAAGGTCCTATTTGTAGAGAACTAGTAGCCTAGGGTTTACAGAGATGACATAAAAATCCACTTCCGGGCCCACTTGGTGTGTGCTTGGGCTGAGCATTGAAGCATTTTCGTGTAGAGACTTCTCTTGGAGTTAAACGCCAGCTTTTGTGCCAGTTTGGGCGTTTAACTCCCATTCTTGTGCCAGTTCCGGCGTTTAACGCCGGGCAGTTTTGAGCTGATTTAGAACGCCAGTTTGGGCCATCAAATCTCGGGCAAAGTATGGACTATTATATATTGCTGGAAAGCCCAGGATGTCTACCTTCCAACGCCGTTAAGAGCGCGCCAATTGGGCTTCTATAGCTCCAGAAAATCCACTTCGAGTGCAAGGAGGTCAGAATCCAACAACATCTGCAGTCCTTTTTAGTCTCTGAATCATATTTTTGCTCAGGTCCCTCAATTTCAGCCAGAAAATACCTGAAATCACAGAAAAATACACAAACTCATAGTAAAGTCCAGAAAAGTGAATTTTAACTAAAAACTAATAGAAATATAATAAAAATTAACTAAAACATACTAAAAACATACTAAAAACAATGCCAAAAAGCGTACAAATTATCCGCTCATCAGCTTCATACCAACAATCTCTGTGGGATCGACCCTTACTCGCGTAAGGTTTATTACTTGGACGACCCAGTGCACTTGATGGTTAGTTGTGCGAAGTTGTAATAAAAAGTTGAGATTGCAATTGAGCGTACCATGTTGATGGGGCGCCATTGATGATCACAATTTCGTGCACCAGTCTCTTAATTCGGATAGGCTTTTTGGATATGCTCTGAGCTCTTTTTTTTCCAGGCCGAGTTTGTCAAATGCGGTTTTAAACAAGATGTCAGTCGAACTTCCTTGGTCCACCAGCGTACGGTGGAGGTTTGCGTTGGCCAATATGATAGTGATGACCATAGGATCATCATGTCCCGAGATGACTCCAACTGCGTCCTCTTTAGTGAAAGTAATAGTAGGGAGGTCGGGTGCTCCTTCTCCTTCCTCGACGTGATATACCTCTTTTAGGTGTCTTTTGCGAGATGATTTTGAGATTCTCCCTCCCGCAAATCCTCCATGTATCACGTGAACATGTCTCTCCGGGGTACGAGGTGGTCGTTCTGTTCGTCCGACCTCTTCGTCTCTTCTTCTCTTTCTGGACTCATCTATCTTACTGGCTAAGTACCGATCTAGTCTTCCTTCTCTTACCAATTTTTCTATGACATTCTTCAAGTCGAAGCACTCGTTGGTGGGATGTCCATATATTTGATGGTATTCACAGTATTCCGTCTGATTTCCTCCTCCATTTTTGCTTTTAAGTGGACGTGGTGGTGGGATCTTTTCAGTGTGGCATACTTCTCGGTAGACTTCCACGAGAGACACCTGAAAAGGGGTATAATTGTAGTATTTCTTAATCTTCTCTCTATGCTGATCTTCTTTTTTCTTGGACTCTTTATCCTTATCCCAGGAGGAGTAAAAGGATCTGGATTTTGAGATCTCTCCTAGTCGAGAGTTTTCTTCCATGTTGATGTACTTCTTTGCTCGTTCTTGTACTTCATTCAGAGATGTGGGATGTTTCTTTGATATAGAATGACTAAAAGGTCCCTCTCGTAGGCCATTGATGAGACCCATAATGGCTGCTTCAGTTGACAGACTTTGTATGTCTAGACATGCTTTGTTGAATCTTTTCATGTAGTTACGAAGACTTTCCTGATCTCCTTGCTTGATCCCTAACAAGCTTGGGGCATGCTTGGTTTTGTCCTTCTGGATGGAGAATCTGGCGAGGAATTTCTTGGCTAGGTCGTCAAAACTTGCGATGGATCTGGGCGGCAAACTGTCAAACCACTTGATTGCTGTTTTTGTTAAGGTAGTTGGGAAGGCTTTGCATCGAATTGCATCTGAGGCATCGGTGAGATATATTCTGCTTCTGAAATTACTGAAATGATGGCTCAGATCTGATGTGCCATCGTACGAGGTCATGTCGGGAGCTTTAAAGTCCTTTGGGGCTTTGGCTTTCATAATTTCTTTGGTGAATGGGTCTTGATCTTTACGGGGCTTATCTTCGTGATTGGATCGAGCGGTCTTGGCTTTTAGATTTGCTTCAAGTCGTAATAGTTTGTCCTCCAATTCTTTACGTCGCCTAGTTTCCCTTCTGAGGTCCTTCTCAGCTTCTCGTTGATGCTCGGCCTCTCTTTCCAGTTGTTTGAGGCGTTCTTGTTGAGTTTGAAGTGCCTCTAGGATTTCTGCATTTGGTTGACTCTTATCCTTGTTTTGTTGAGGAGTATCCTTTGGTGTGGCATCCGCGTTCTTGTGCGACGTCCTGTTCTCTAGATCAGAGCCGTGGTCATTGTCAAGGTTGTCCGCCATGATGATGCGATGACTTCCAGGTTCCCCGGCAACGGCGCCAATGTTTCGTGGGTTACCTAAAACTGTAAGTCGATCTCGGACGAGATCTTCTGTGCTAGTCGGAGTTACTATGTCCAACTTGATGATGGTGGTCGAAGCTATCGTGTCCGACCTGTTAGACTTGGCAGTGCTGCTGATCCTTCATCTCCGGAGGTTGGTGGTACCTGCAAGGGACTCCAATGCTCAAGTTAGCAAGGGTATTAAGCAGGTTTATAGTAGAATCAGAGTATGAGTTATATCTGGGTGCTCCAGTGTATTTATAATGGTGGGGAGTGACCTTTCCTAGAGATAAGATAGTTATCTTATCTTATCTTTGATTGAAGTCATCTTATCTTCAGAGGAAACATCCTTATCTCTATAGGCTTGGGCTGCCTTTGGATTTGGGTCGTGTTCCTCTGTTTGGACCCTTTTTGGGCTCTCCTAGTGATTTGGTCGAGCTCTAGGATAAGAGGTCGGGTAGTCCGGACCTGAAGAGGTCAGTTGGCTTGTCGTCAATCTTCCCGAGTCGGACATCTCGACCTAGGGTATGAACACGAACCAAAAACGCTACGTGGTTGGACCGGGCCTAAGTTGGGCCCAAGCCCAACATATAAAAGCACATTTTAATGAGCTTTTAGCTCATTTTTTAGCACACACACAAAGAGAGGGGCACTGGTTTTGAGAGAAGAGAGGAAGAAGAAGAGCACTATTTATTTCCTCCTTCTTTTGGTCATATCTTGAGCTATGATGCTCCGATCGACGAGTCGTTTGTGGCTACGCGAAGCTCTCATAGGGCTCTTCATTTCTATTTAAACAAAGTGGTAAGAAACTCACTCTTTTATTCTCAATTTTTCTGCCTTATTTCATTTTTGAAAATGGCTTGTGGATTGTTGGGTTTCTTTGTGTTCTTGTTATTTAGGTGTAATCTAGCTTGAGTGAGTAGTGGGTCTCATTGCACAAGGTAGATATCACTAAACCCTTGTGTTTAGTTGAATGTCATAAATCCTAGCTTTGATTTTTGTTCTTTTTCATGATATAGAATGTTCTTGGTGTTGAGTGAAGGCTTGAAAGTTTGTGGTGAAGTGGTTTTGTGCGTAGAGGATAGTCGGCAAAGTTATGATTTCGGTTTTCTTTATGTAATATGTAATGTTTCGTGAACTTTAGACTAGTGGACCTTAAGATAGAACTGAAATTGTTGTTGACGATTGTGGATTTGATGACGTATGATGAATGTGATTCATGCATGCATGCATTTAATGACCGCACCAATAATGAAAGCATGCATGAAATACATGAAACGTTAATTAATTAAGCAAATAAATGCCATGGCCAATGAAAGCATGCAAACTTTAATTTCTAATGCAATTAACGTTAATGCACTAAGCATTATTAATTAAAGCCATGCATTGCAATTGGCAAATGAGAGCTTTAATGTTAATGCATTAAGCTTTATTAAAGTAAATGCAAGCATGCATGTAACGTTGCAATATGAAGTAAGGGAGCGTCCAAGTAAGCCAAAGCTAGTAGCGCTGCATTGGCTTTAATAACCGAGCGCTACATCATTGATAGGCCAAGGAAAAGCAACGCGCACCAAGTGAGCCAAAGAAGCAAGGCATCAGCGCTCAAAGAGAGAGCGCTAAGTTAACTTTATCGTGGGGCTCAACAAGGAAAATCATGGCGCAGCACACACAATGCATTCACCAAGGCTCGAACCAAGCACATATGGGAGCTCTCTCCAAATCAAAAGAGGTGCTACGCTTTCTCTTTTAACTGAGCGCTACAATTGAACATTGCACGAGCCTGGAACCAGCAATATTGAATGCTGCGCTGCCTTAGTTGACCGAGCACTTCCCTTGAAGGTTTCCACACACCAGACCAATTTGAACCAAGCAACCTTGACCCATGCCTCCAAAGCAATTAAACCAAGGCCATCCGGATCCACTCTTCTTCAAACCCAAAGCAAGAAAAGCCATTATCATCATTCGGAGGCACAAGAGATAGTTAGAATAGGAATTTCATTTAATTGTAACTTGTTTTTAATTTTATTTTCATTTTTATTTTTGTAAAAAGCTTATATAAGGCATCATTTTCATTTTTGTAGGAGGCTAGCTCCAATAGGGAGCAGTTGGAGATAATAGAGAGCTCTCTTTTAATTTTCCTTTTTTGAATTTGAAGGATTGGAGATCAAATCTGAGATTATTTTCTGTTTTCATTTTACTTTCCTCTGCAACTTCTACTTTCTTTCTGATTTTGATTTTGGAACTCTAATTGGAGAATTCTCTTGGATCTCTCCATCGTTGAGTTTTCCCTTTGATTTCCTTGTTTCTGATTTTATGAATTAAAGATTTGATCTCAATTGTCTCTTTGAATTTCATACTGAAGCAAGTTCTCAGTTTTGTTTTAGTTCTTATGCAAATCTACACTTTTGTTTAGATCATTTGCAATTCTCTTCATCTCTTAATTCTCTGATTTATTGCACTTTACATTTTCAATTCTGTTTGAATCCCAGCACCTAATTTCCTTTATTCTTCCTGCAATTTAAATTTCCAGTTGCTTGATCTATTGCTTTCTTTAATTTCTGGCATCCATTCCCTTTTACATTTACTGCAATTTACATTTCTTGTCATTTAAGTTTCTGCAATTTACATTTCTTGCTCTTTAAGTTTCTGTCCAATTTACTTTCTGCACTTTAAATCTTCTTGTTATTTGCTTTCTGCTGCATCAATTATCACTCACCAATGTTAGCTTAACTAAACTAATCACCCACTAAAGTTTCTTGATCCATCAATCCCTATGGGATCGACCTCACTCTAAGTGAGTTTTACTACTTGATGTGACCCGGTACACTTGCCGGTAAGTTTTATGTTGGATATCGTTTTCCGCACATCAAGTTTTTGGTGCCATTACCGAGGATTGATTTAGATCAACAATGATTAAGTGGGTGAGAAGTTTAGATTAAGTATTTTCTTTGTTTTTGTTCTCTGTTTTAAACTGAAATCAAGGTGTTTGTGTTTTTGCCTCACTAAGCAAATCTCATCTGAGACATGAATTTCCTTTTCAATGGTGTTGTGTTTTACAAAATTTAAATGGAGTTCAACTCATCTTGTGATGAAACAAATTTTATGGGATATTTCCCATTATCACCAATCTCTAATGGTGGCTGAGAATATGACCAAGAGATCACAATTTCTGAGCACTCCAATCAATGGAGATATGCTTCAGAACCACAAGATGAGCAAGAGAATCATGAGGGATACCAACCACCACCACAAAATGATTCATATCATTATCCTCATGGTGGATGGGAGTATCAACAAGGAATGAGGGAGTATGAACAGTCAAGTGAAATGAACTATTTCCCAGAGCCACAAAGTGACTCATACTGTTATAACAGTTACAAAAACCATGGCTGGGAAGGGAATTTCAGTGATTCACTTGATTGTGCTGTCAATACATACATGGAAAATTGTTCTCCAATGCCACAAGATGATTCATATTGTGATGAATTCAACAATTCTTCAAGTTGTGCTTGGGAGAATCAAACCCAGAAAATATTTGACAATTCATACTCCACTTATTAAGAGCTATCATCACTTGAGCAAACCTTCAATTTACTCATGGTAAGCTGTCAAACCTCACCTCCTAGTTTTTCATCTAAAAATTCTTCATCACTTAACTATCCCTTGACACAAAATCTCTTCCAAAACTCACAGTCCACACAAACTTCCATGAATCAAAGCCTCTCAAGGCTTGAAACCATGCTTGAAAGATATGAAAGGGAAGCACAGAGGTCCTGGAATGACCAAGAGAACTCCCTCAAAAACATGGAAGTGTTGCTAATCAAATGTTAAGTGTGAAGGAGGAAGTGGAAGAGCAAGAAGAAGAGGCCCCCGTGTCAAGCAAATTTTCAGTGAAGAATGAGGTGGTGGAGGTATTTGAACCTGAAACTGCACTTGAGATAACAAGAGCACATGAAAACTCACAACCCTCACAAACTTCCTTAAACCAAAAACTCTCAACACTTGAATCTGTGATTGAAAGATATGAAGAGGAGATGAAGGAATCTTGGGAAGAACAACAAACCTCCTCCATGAAAGTGCTATTAAGTCAAATGTTAAGTGCAAAAGAGGAAGTGGAAGAACAAGAAAGTGAGGAAGACAATCAAGAGAAATCACACTCAATGGAAGCAGAGAAGTGCATAAAGGAAGGGCTCATGGAAACACCAATTCAAGAGGCTCTAGATGAAGATAAAACTCCAATAATCACACAGCAACCAAGTCTTGAATCCAAAGAAGTGAAGGCAACTAACAAGAGCATCAATCCCACCCCTGATCCAGCAAGCAGGCTCAATTAAGCCATTAACAAAAGAAAGCTTGCTGAGGAGAGACCAAGACAAGGGGCAATAGCTAAAACTTCTCCCCCCTTGAGGTCATTCCTCTTAACAAACTGGAAGAAGAGGAAGAAAGTGAAGAACATGTCAAGCTAATGACATTAAAAGAGCGCTTGTTGGGAGGCAACCCAACCTTGGGTAACATTTTATTTCTTTGTCTAGTTCATTTTCTCTGTCTGTTTTGTTTAAATTTCAATAAATTGGCATATGGTTACATTCTAAGTTTGGTGTTGCCCTGCAACAATTTGTTCTCAATCCCTTTGGATGATTGCATCAATTCTACATGGAAGTGTCACACTAAGATTCTAAGTTTGGTGTGCCACTTATTTTTCTATGCAATTCATTCAGCAACACCACTTGTCTGCATAATCATATTGCCTTTGCATTGTTATCTTTCTTTTGTCTTGATATTTTGTTTTTCATTCTCTTTGTTTTAGTGATTTCCTTGTTTTTAATGCTTTCTTTTATTAACTGTTTTTGTTAATACATCACCAAGAGATCCTTATTCGTGACAGATTCTTGGCTTGGTGAGTGTATTTAACATGTAACAGTTTCATTTGCTTAGTTTTAGTTCAAATAAATTGACATGTGATTGCATTCTAAGTTTGGTGTTGCTATGCAACAAAATTTGCTTCCAATCTTTACTGGACACTTGCATCAATTTCAAGTGAAAGTGTCACACTATGTTTGGTGTGCCACTTATCTTTTATGCAATGTATTGTGCACATCCTTCTTACTTTAGCAATCACAATGTCTCTGTTTCTCTGTTCCTTCATGGTTATGTTAATTTTGCTTGCTTAAACACATGCACTACTAACAATTCATTGTGTAAGACACTCATGATCCATCTTAGCCCCATCACCACTGTTCTAATTGTTGCTTGAGGATGAACAAGCATTCTGAGTTTGGTATAGGAAGGAGAAGAATGGGAGGAAAATCACAACAATAAAGCAGATGAATTACAAGGTTGTAAAGTTCCTTTTCCTCTCATTTGTTTCCAGCACTTTAAATTACATGATTGTCTTTATCTTCTCTGTATGCATGTGTGGTATGAATAAGCATAGCCTGAATTTTGATTTGCAACATGTTGTTGTGATATTATGACTACCAACTTGAGTTTTGTGAACTCAACAGCAATAAAGTATCATGATCATAAACAAACAAGGAATTAAAGAAGAACTTAGCATGTGCATACAAGTATTGGAAGGCTAGTATGATTAATTGTTCCTCAATTGCATTAGATTTTATTTAATTAAAGTTTTCATCTGGTACGTTTTGTGAAATCTTTGGAAATCATGAAAACCTTGAAGTAAGCAAATGCATATAAGGCAAGAAAGTAAAAGGGGAAAGAATGAGAAAGCTGAAGGCTCTGAGTACCAATGACAATTTCATTGTTAAGTACTTGTGGTGTTTATGTATCAAGCAAAAAGCTTGAAAACAAAACACTTAGAGTCAAGGTTAGGCTCAAAGTGCAAATGCACTCCCTCAAAGCTCAAGGCTTTGAGCATCAATGATTAGAGAGTCAAGAAAGGAAACAAATGAGCTTAATGAAGTCCTCTAATTAAATGCTTGTGGTGCTTATCTATCAAGTGGTAATACTTGCACTCTCCTTTTGGATTTTCTTCTGTATTGCTTGGGAGAATACTGGGAGAAGTTTCAGTGACTTTCTTACTCAGCTGGCCCACTTGTGCCTCCAAATTTTTAATTGATGATCTTGTTACACTCATGAAACTTAAAGTGGCCTTAGACAGATCAGAGACTATGTTTGATAAGTTAGAGGGGCTCTGTTCAGAATTCTCTGTCTGTTGCTGAGAAGATGATAGAAAAGGCTTGTTATTGCTTAGCCTGTTTCTCCACCATTGTTAAAGCCTTGTTGAGGCTTTTGTTGATCCATCCATGAGAAATTTGGATGATTTCTCCATGATGAATTATAGGTGTTCCCATAAGGTTCACCCATGTAATTTACCTCTGCTATTGCAGGGTTCTCAGGATCATAAGCTTCTTCAGAAGCTGCCTCTTTAGTACTGTTGGATGCATTTTTCCATCCATTCAGACTTTGAGAGATCATGTTGACTTGCTGAGTCAACACTTTGTTCTGAGCCAATATGGCATTCAGAGCATCAATTTCAAGAACTCCCTTCCTCTGAGGCGTCCCATTATTCACAGAATTCCTCTCAGAAGTGTACATGAATTGGTTATTTGCAACCATGTCAATAAGTTCTTGAGCTTCTGCAGGCGTTTTCTTTAGGTGAATGGATCCACCTGTAGAATGGTCCAATGACATCTTGAAAAACTCAGATAGACCATAATAGAATATATCTAATATGGTCTATTCTGAAAAAACATGTCAGAATGACACTTTTTGGTCATCTGCTTGTATCTTTCCCAAGCTTCATAGAGGGATTCACCATCTTTTTGTTTGAAGGTCTTAACATCCACTCTAAGCTTGCTCAGCTTTTGAGGAGGAAAGAATATATCCAAGAAGGCCGTGACCAGCTTATCCCAGGAGTCCAGGCTATCTTTAGGTTGTGAGTCCAACCATGTTCTAGCTCTGTCTCTTACAGCAAAAGGGAAAAGCATGAGCCTGTAGACTTCAAGATCTACTCCATTTGTCTTAACAGTCTCACAAATCTGCAAGAACTCAGTTAAAAACTGATAAGGATCTTCAGATGGAAGTCCATGAAACTTGCAGTTTTGTTGCATCAAAGCAACTAATTGAGGTTTCAGCTCAAAATTTTTTGCTTCAATGGCAGGAATTGAGATGCTTCTTCCATCAAACTTGGACATTGGTTTAGTGAAATCACCAGGCATCCTCCTTGCATTATTGTTGTTGGGTTCGGCTGCCATCTCCTTCTCTTGTTCGAAAATTTCAGAAAGGTTGCCTCTAGATTGTTGTAATTTAGCTTCTCTTAGTTTCCTTTTTAGAGTCCTTTCAGGTTCTGGATCAGCTTCAACAAGAGTGTCTTTTTCCTTGTTCCTGCTCATATGAAAGAGAAGAAAAAAAGAAAAGGAAGAGGAATCCTCTATATCTGGACAAAGAGGATCCTTATTATTAGTAGAAGAAGAAAGGAATAAAAGTGGAGAATCCAATCACAAGGGTGAGGATAGAGGCAGTGATTGGAGATGAAGAGAGGTGAAGAGAAGTGTTAGTAAATAAATAAATAAATAGAATAAGAGAAGAGAGGGAGAATTCGAAAATAATTTTGAAAAAGTAGTTAGTGATTTTCGAAAATTAAAGATAAGATATAATTAAAATTAAAATTTAAAACAATTAAAAAGAATTTTGAAAAAGAGATTAGATATTTTTGAAAATTAAAGAGGAAAAAGTAGTTAGGTGGTTTTGAAAAAGATAAGAGACAAACAAAAAGTCAAATAGTTAGTTGAAAAAGATATTAAAATCAAATTTGAAAAGATAAAAAGATAAGAAGTTAGATAAGATATTTTGAAATCAAATTTTTGAAAAAGATATGATAAAAAGATATGGTTGAAAAAGATTTAATTTTTTAAAATTAAAATTAATTACTTAACTAACAAGAAACTAAAAGATAAGATTCTAGAATTTAAAGATTGAACCTTTCTTAATAAGAAAGTAACAAACTTCACATTTTTGAATCAATCACATTAATTGTTAATTAAGTTTTCGAAAATTTGAAATAAAATTAAGAAAAAGATTTTGAAAATAATTTTTAAAATTTTCGAAATTAATAAGATAAAAATGGAAAAGATTTGATTTGAAAAAGTTTTGAAAAGATAAGATTTTTAAAAATTGAAAATTTTGACTTGACTTGTAAGAAACAACTAATTTTAAAAATTTTTGACTAAGTCAACTCAAATTTTCAAAAATTATGAGAAAATTAAGGAAACAATTTTTTTTATGATGAGAGAGAAAAACATAAAAATGACCCAAAACATGAAAATTTTGGATCAAAACACATTATGCATGCAAGAACACTATGAATGTCAAGATGAACACCAAGAACACTTTGAAGATCATGATGAACATCAAGAACATAATTTTGAAAAAATTTTTGGTGCAAAGAAAACATGCAAGACACCAAACTTAGAAATCTTTAATGCATTGACTCTAACAAACGAAAAATGCATATGAAAAATAACAAAAGATGCAAAACAAGAAAACATCAAGATCAAACAAGAAGACTTACCAAGAACAACTTGAAGATCATGAAGAACACCATGAACGCATGAATTTTCGAAAAATGCATAATAATTTTTTTAAAACATGCAATTAACACCAAACTTAAAAATTGACTCAAGACTCAAACAAGAAACACAAAATATTTTTGGTTTTTATTATTTTCTAATTTTTTTGGATTTTCTTTTATATTTTTCGAAAAACATATAGGAAAAAGGAAGTAATGAATTCATAGTCCTCAATCAAAATCCTATGAGTTAGACATGGCTTAATAGCCAGCCAAGCTAAAATATGTTTCATGAAACACTAGAATTCATTCTTAAAAAAATTTTGAAAAATTTTCGAAAACAAAGGGAAAAATTTTGAAAAAATTTTTTGAAAACTTTTTGAAAAGAAAAATAAAAAGAAAATTACCTAATCTGAGCAACAAGACGAACCGTCAGTTGTCCATACTCGAACAATCCCCGGCAACGATGCCAAAAACTTGGTGGACGAAATTGTGATCATCAATAATGGCTCTTTGGTATGTGCATCTATTAACTCAGCACTTTCTTTCCACAACTTCGCTCAACTAACCAGCAAGTGTACTGTGTCGTCCAAGTAATAAACCTTACGTGAGTAAGGGTCGATCCCACAGAGATTGTTGGTATGAAGCAAGCTATGGTCACTTTGTAAATCTCAGTCAGGCAGATAGTAATTGATTATGGATTTTCGAAAATTAATAATAAATAATAAACATAAAATAAAGATAAAGTTACTCATGTAATCCAATGATGGGGATTTCAGATAGGTTTATGGAGGTGCTGTGTTCCTTCTGAATCTCTGCTTTTCTACTTCTTCCTTCTAGTTTTTCATCACTCCTTTCCATGGCAAGCTGTATGTAGGGCATCACCGTTGTCAATGGCTACATCCCATCCTCTCAGTGAAAATGGTCCAAATGCTCTGTCACAGCACGACTAATCATCTGTCGGTTCTCAATCAGGTTAGAATAGAATCCAGTGATTCTTTTGCGTCTGTCACTAACGCCCAGCCTTCAGGAGTTTGAACCTTGTCACAGTCATTCAATCCCGGAATCCTACTCGGAATACCATAGACAAGGTTAGACTTTTCGGATTCCAATGAATGCCGCCATCAATTCTAGCTTATACCACGAAGATTCTGATTAAGGAATCCAAGAGATATGCGCCCGGTCTAAGGTAGAACGGAAGTGGTTGTCAATCACGCGCGTTCATAGGCGAGAATGATGATGAGTGTCACGGATCATCACACTCATCAAGTTAAAGTGCAACGAATATCTTAGAACAGGAATAGTAGGGAGGTCGGGTGATCCTTCTCCTCCCTCGACATGATATACTTCTTTAAGGTTCCTTTTGCGAGATGATTTTGAGATCCCCCTCCTGCGAATCCTCCGTTTATCATATGAACGTGTCTCTCCGAGGTACGAAGTGATCGTTCTCCTCGTCCAACCTCTTCGTCCCTTCTTCTTTTGCGGGGCTCATTCGATTTGTTGGCTAAATACCGATCTAGTTCTCCTTCTCTTACCAATTTCTCAATAACATTTTTTAAGTCGAAGCACTCATTGGTAGGATGTCTATAGATTCGGTGATATTCACAGTATTCTGTCTGATTTCCTCCTTCTTTCTTGCTTTTAAGTGGACGAGGTAGTGGGATCTTTTGGGTATGGCATACTTCTCGGTAAATATCCACAAGAAACACCCGGAGGGGGGGTGTAGTTGTTGTATTTTTTAGGCTTCTCGCCATATTGATCTTCTTTTTTCTTGGGCTCTTTATCCTTATCCAGGGAGGAGTAGGAGAATCCGGATTTTGAGGTCTCTCCTAGCCGAGAGTTTTCCTCCATGTTGATATACTTCTCAGCTCGTTCCTGCACTTCATTTAGAGATGTTGGATGCTTCTTTGATATGGAGTGACTAAAAGGTCCTTCTCGCAGACCATTGATGAGACCCATAATTGCTGCTTCTGTTGGTATGCTTTGTATGTCCAGACATGCTTTGTTGAACCTCTCCATATAGCTACGAAGACTCTCCCGATCTCCTTGCTTGATCCCTAATAGGCTTAGGGCGTGTTTGGCTTTGTCCTTCTAGATGGAAAATCGGGCAAGAAATTTCTTGGCCAAGTCGTCGAAACTTGCAATGGATCTAGGGGGCAAAGTGTCGAACCACTTAATTGCTGTCTTTGTCAGGCTTAATTCGTGTTTTCTAGATCTGAGTCGTGGTCATTGTCAAGGTTGTTCGCCATGATTATGGGATGACTTCCAGGTCCCCGGCAATGGCGCCGATGTTCCGAGGGTTACCTGAAACTGTAGGTCAATCTCGGACGAGATCTTGTTGCAGTGGTCAGTGCTAATGTGTCTGACTTGTTGGGCTTGGTGGAGCTACTGATCCTTCATCACCGGAGGGTGGTGGTACCTGCAAGAGACTCCGATGCTTAAGTTAGCATGGGATTTAAGCAGGTTTTTAGTAGAATCAGAGTATGAGTTATACCTGGGTGCTCCAGTGTATTTATAATGGTGTAGAGTAACCTTTCTGGAGATAAGATAGTTATCTTATCTTATCTTTGAATGGAGTTATCTTATCTTTTAAGGGGAACCGCCTTATCTTTCTAGGCCTTGGCTGCCTTTAGATTTTGGCTGTGTTCCTTGGTTTAGGCCTACTTTGGGCTCCTCTGGCGATTTGGCCGAACTCTTTAGGAAGAGGTCGGGTAATCCTGACCTGAGGGGGTCGGTCGCCTTGTCTTTAATCAGCCCGGGTCGTGCAACTTGACCCTAGGCATGAAGACAAACTATTCACAATATCAACAATAAACATTCAATCAAGCAAATATAAATCATAAAACACTAAATTCATCAACCAAAACTGCAAGAAACCAAAATTGCATATATTAACAAAGTAACACGAACAAGAGGAAATTGTAGCAAGAGTAGTAAAATTATAGAGAAGATTAAAGAGTACTTACAATAAGATAGAAAATTCCAAGACCAAAATTGAACTATAAAATGCTACATTAAAAACCTAATTAAAACCCTAAGAGAAAAATAAAAGATCACTACTCTACACTACTCCTACTCCTACTATGTAAAACTATGTCTAAATGAGCTCTAAGTCCTAATGCCTTCATATGGCTTTATTTCCCCTTGATATATTACTTCAAGCCAAAATTGCAAGCCACGTGCTGCATTAATGAAGTCACACGCTAGTACCTGTGCATACGCAGAGATGTGTGCGCACACACACTTCGCTAAACTTTCACTTGTGCGTACGCACAGATGTATGCATACGCACACTTGTTGATTCGCCTCTTGTGCGTACGTACAGGTTGTTGTGCATACGCACACTTAGCTGTGTGCTTCTCCTTTGTTTTGTTCATGTGTTCTCTCTATGTACATGCTTTCTTCCATTTTTACCGAGCCATTCATGCCTCCATCACCTGAAATAACTCACAAAATACATCACGTCATCGAATGGAATAAAAGTGAGATTAAAATCACTAATTTAAGCACAAAAATGCATGTTTTCACATTTAGGTTTGATTTTGAGATAAAACACAAAAGTATGCTATTTTGGTGATTAAGCTACAGAAAATAACTAGGAAGAACAAATTTAAAGGAAAACATAAGTAATAATAATTCAGATTGGGTTGCCTCCCAACAAGTGCTCCTTTAACGTCACTAGCTTGATGGTTAGCTCTTTATGAAGAATGACATGGGCTTAGAATTTTGCCCCTTACAGTGAACTTTCTTCCTGTCTTTTCATGAATGAGCTCCACATGCTCTAGAGATAGGATACGACTCACTGTATGTGGCATGACTGGTTTCTTGGTGAAGATAACTCTTATGCCAGGTGAGAGGCCTTCTGTGGGGATCTTCTTGTCCCTCTAGCCTTTAGGTACTTTCTTCTTAGTACCTTTGTTCTTAGAGCTTGATGATGGCTGCCTAACACCAAACCTAGAATTGGTGTTTGGGGGCTTAGTAAAGCTCTGCACTGAAAGAGAGGGTTGGCACACTGGGTGTTACACAGTTATCTCTCTTTTCTCAGAGAGAGTTGGGGTGAGGCATCTTGAACAAGATGTGATCCTCCCCTAGTTGTAGAATCAGTTTTCCCTTAGCTATATCAATGATAGCATTGGCAATGGCTAGAAAAGGTCTTCTAAAGATGATTGATTCATCCTCATCTTCCCCAGTATCTAAGATAATGAAGTTTGTAGGGATGTAAAGGTTTTCAACCTTTACCAACACTAAACCATATGCTTTCTTCATTGATTTGTCTGCCATCCCTAATGAGATATTGTAGCTTGTACCTCAAAAATTCCCTGCTTCTCTATTACAAAGAGTGACATGAGGTTTATACTTGACCCTAGGTCACACAAAGCATTCTCAAAGGTCATAGTGCCTATGGTGCAAGGAATTAGGAAGCGTCCAGGATCCAGAAGCTTCTGAGGTAGCTTTTACTGAACCAAAGTATTGAATTCTTTGGCAAACAGTGGATGTTCATCCTCCAAAGGCTTTGTACCAAATAGCTTGGCATTTAGCTTCATGAGAGCTCCTAGGTACCGAGCAATTTCCTCTTTCCTAGTGTCCTCATCCTCATCAGAGGATGAGTGTTCATCAAAGCTCATGCACAACGGGAGTGCATGCAAGGGAACCTCTATGGTCTTTATATAAGCCTTGGCCTCCTTGAGTTCTTGAGTAGTGACATCTTCAGTGGGCGTTGAACGCCCAGTAGGGATCCCTTTACTGGCGTTCAACGCCAGCTCTTGTGGTGTTTTGGGCATTGAATGCCCAGTAAAGTCTTCCTTACTGGCGTTCAGCGCCAGTAATAGTGCTGAGTTAGGCATTGAACGCCCAGGAGGAACCTACTTCTTGGCGTTCAATGCTAGTAGTGGTGTAGGTTTAGGTGTTGAACGTCCAGTGGGGTGTACCTCACTGGCGTTCAATGCTAAGAGTGGTATATCCTTGGGCGTTGAACGTCCAGTAAGGGCTTCCTTACTGGCGTTCAATGCCTACCCTTCCTCCTTAGCTTTGGCCTCAAATTATATAGTGATGGCCTTACACTCTTTCCTTGGATTAACTTCAGTGTTACTTAGGAGAGTGTTGGGAGGAATATCAGGGATTCTCTTGCCCAGCAGACCAACTTGTACCTCCAAACTTCTAATAGAGGACCTAGTTTCAGTTATGAAACTATGAATTATCTTTGAAAGCTTAGAGACTATGGTGGATAAGTTAGAAATGCTCTGCCTAGAAGTCTCTGATTATTGTTGAGAACGTGGAAATGGTGGTCTGTTGCTGAACCTGTTTTAATTTCTTCCCCCTTGATTATTATTGAAGCCTTGTTGAGGCTTCTGCTGATTCCTCCATGAAAGGTTAGGATGGTTCTTCTATAAGGGGTTGTAGGTGTTTTCATAGGGTTCTCCCATGTAATATAATTCACCTCTTCCATGGTGGGTTGCTCAGGATCATAAGCTTCTACTTCAGAAAAAGCTTCTTGAGTGCTGCCAGCTGCAGCTTACATTCCAATCAAATGTTGAGAGATCATATTGACCTGCTGGGTCAAGATCTTGATCTGAGCCAATATGGCATTTAAAGTGTCGACTTCAAGTACTCCTTTTCTGTGAAGTACCCCATCACTCACAGGGTTTCTTTTAAAAGTGTACATAAACTGGATGTTTGCAACCATGTCAATGAGTTCTCTTACCTCTTCAGGCGTTTTCTTCTAATAGAGTGATCCACCAGCAGAGTTATACAGTGACATCTTGGATATCTCAAAAAGGCCATCATAGAAGATGTCTAGTGTGGTCTGGTCTGAGATCATGTTGGGAGGACATCTTCTGATAAGTTGTTTGTATCTCTCCCAAGCTTCATAGAGGGATTTACCCTCTTTTTGTCTAAAGGTTTGAACTTTCACCCTAAGTCTGCTCAACTTTTGAGGTGGAAAGAACTTGTTCAAGAATGCATTGACCACCTTCTCCCATGTGTCAAGACTCTCTTTAGGTTGAGAATCTAACCACACTCTAGCTCTGTCTCTTACAGCAAAAGAAAAGAGCATAAGTTTATATACCTCAGGACTTACTCCATTGGTCTTGACTGTGTCACATATCTGCAGGAAGTCAGATAAGAATTTATTTGGATCTTCCTGTGAAAGTCCATGGTACTGGCAATTCTGTTGAACTAAGGTCACCAGTTAAGGTTTCAGCTCAAAGTTGGTGGCATTGATAGCAGGGATGGATATGTTGTGCCCATAGAAATCATAATTGGGTGCAGTATAGGCTCCAAGAACCTTTCTTGCTTCTCCTCCACCATTAGCATTGTCTGCGATGTCTGTATTTCTTGTTTCTTGTTTGAATAGATCTGTGAGGTTCTCTCTAGAGTATTGTGCTCTAACTTGTTGTAGGTGCCTACTTAGGGTCTTTTCAGGTTCAGGATCAGGATCAAAGAGCGGTCTTTTGTCTCTGTTCCTGGTTATAAACAAGAAAAAGAAGACAAGAAATAAGAAGAAGAGGAGCTCTATGTTCAAGAACAGAGGACTCCCTATGAAATGTGAAGAAGAAGGGAAAGAAGAATGATAATAGAGAAGAAGAATTCGAATAAAAGGGAAGAAGAATTCAAAAAATAAAAGTCAAAAGAGAAAATATTTTTGTTTTTATTTTATTTATAATGAAAGAGGAAAATAAAAGCTAGTTAACGAAAAAGAATTGAAAATTAAATAATGAATTTTCGAAAAAGAAGAGAGAGAAATAGAAGAGAATTTTCGAAAATAGGAGAGGGAAGAATTAGGTAGAAAGTTTTGAAAAAGAGGAAAGAGAAAACAAGTAACTAATTAAAAGATAAGATAGAAGTTGAACAGATTTGAAAAATATTTGATTTAAAAATTGAAATTAGAAAAGATAGGATAAGAATTTGAAAAGATTTAAAAAAAAGATTTGAAAGAGATAAGATTTGAAATTTGATTTTTGAAAAAGATTTGTTTTTGAAATTTTAAATTTTAAATTTTAAAATTGAATTTTAAAATTTGAATTTGAAATAAGATAAGACAAGATTTTTGAATTTAAAATTTGATAATTTTGTTAAGATTTTCGAAAATTGAAGTAAAAAGATAGAAAAGATATTTTTTTATTTTTTTGAATTAATGAAGAAAGAGAAAAACAACAAAAAGACACCAAACTTAAAAATTTTTAGATCTAAGACACCTAGTTTTCGAAAATTGCAAAGAAAAACACAAAGAGACACCAAACTTAAAAAAATTTTAAGCTCAAAACATGAAGAAAAACAAGAACACTTTGAAGATCAAGAAGAACATCGAGAACAAAACTCAAAGATTCAAAGAAAATAAAGAACATGCAAAGGACACCAAACTTAAAAATTTTGAAAACCAAGAACACTACTTTCGAAAATTTTGAAAGAAAAATACTCTAAAAGACACCAAACTTAAAGATTAACACAAGACTCAAACAAAAGACACTATTTTTGAAAAATTTTAGAAAAAGACTCAAGAAATTTGAAAAAGACTCAAACAAGAATAAGAAAAGGAAAATAGAGAAAAGAAAAGGTTTTTGGAAAAGTTTTGATTTTTTTCAAAAATTTTTCGAAAAAAAGAGAAAAGAGGAAATTAAAAGACTCAAACAAAATTAAAGACAATACCTAATCTAAGCAACAAGATAATCCGTTAGTTTTTTCAAACTCGAACAATCCCCGATAACGGCACGAATAACTTGGTAGCGCGGAATTAAACTTTGCACAACTGAACCAGCAAGTACACTGGGTCGTCCAAGTAATACCTGAGTGAGTCAAGGTCGAACCCATGAAGATTGTGATTTGAAGCAAGCTATGGTTATCTTGTAGATCTTAGTCAGGCGAATAGAAGAGTTGTTTGTTTGTTTAATTCGCATAAAAGGAAAAAAAGAACACATTACTAGGTTGATGTGTGTGCAATTAAAAGAAGATGGTTAAGGCTTAGAGATGCTTTGTTGTTCTGTATCAATCTGGTCTTACTGTCTTCTTCAACTATGAATGATTTCTTCTATGGCAGCATGTATGTGATCAACGCCGATTGAAAGGTCTCCAATTGATGAGCGGATAATTTATACGCTTTTTGGCATTGTTTTTACATAGTTTTTAATATGTTTTAGTTACTTTTTAGTATATTGTTATTAGTTTTTATGCAAAAATCACATTTCTGGACTTTACTATAAGTTTGTGTGTTTTTCTGTGATTTTAGGTATTTTCTGGCTGAAATTGAGGGACCTGAGCAAAAATCTGATTCAGAGGCTGAGAAAGGACTGAAGATGTTGTTGAATTCTGACCTCCCTGCACTCGAAATAGATTTTCTAGAGCTACAGAATCCCAATTGGCGCGCTCTCAATTGCATTGGAAAGTAGACATCTTGGGCTTTCCAGAAATGTATAATTGTCCATACTTTGCCCATGATTTGATGGCTCAAACTGGCGTCCAAACGCCCAACAGAGACCCTTTTCTGGCGTAAAACGCCAGAACTGGCACCAAAGCTGGAGTTAAATGCCCAAACTGGCACCAAAACTGGTGTTTAAACTCCAAGAAGAGCCTATGCACGTGAAAGCTTCAATGCTCAGCCCAAACACACACCAAGTGGGCCCCGGATGTGAATTTCTGCACTATCTACACATAGTTACTCATTTTCATTAAACCTAGTCTATTAGTTTAGTATAAATAGCACTTTTTGCTATTGTATTCATATCTCTAGATCATTTTTGGGACTATCTTTGGATCACTTTTGATCTCTTGATCACATTTCTGGGGCTGGCCATTCGGCCATTCCTGGACCTTCATCACTTATGTATTCTCAACGGTGGAGTTTCTACACCTCAAAGATTAAGGTGTGGAGCTCTGCTGTTCCTCATTAATTAATGCAAAGTACTATTGTTTCTCCATTCAATTCACGCTTATTCTTGTTCTAAGATATTCACTCGTACTTCAACCTGATGGATGTGATGATCTGTGACACTCATCATCATCCTCCCTTATGAACGCGTGCCTAAAAACCACCTCCGTTCTATCTGCAAGAGCTTGAGTGTGTATCTCTTGGCCTCCTGGTTCACGACGCATGGTTGCCTCTCCTGACAAGAGAGCCTTTCATTCCGTGAGATCAGAGTCTTCGTGGTATAAACTAGAATCAATTTGGCAGCATTCTTGAGATCCAAAAAGTCTAAACCTTGTCTGTGGTATTCCGAGTAGGATCTGGGATAGGATGACTGTGACGAGCTTCAAACTCGTGATTGTTGGGTGCAGTAACAGTGTGCAAAAGGATCAATGGATCTTATTCCGACACGATCCAGAACTGACAGCTTATTAGCCATGCAGAAAACCGTAGCGGATATGTTCTCACTGAGAGGATGGATGGTAGCCATTGATAACGTTGATCCACCAACATATAGCTTGCCATGGAAGGGGGAGTACGCATGATTGGATGAGGACAATAGGAAAGCAAAGGCTCAAAGGGAACAAAGCATCTCTATACACTTATCTGAAATTCCCACCAATAAATTGCATAAGTATCTCTATCCTATTTTATGTTTTATTTCTTTTTTAATCATTAAAACCTCATAACCATTTGAATCTGCCTGACTGAGAATTACAAGATGACCATAGCTTTCTTCAAGCTGACAATCTCCGTGGGATCGACCCTTACTCAAGTAAGGTATTACTTGGACGACCTAATGCACTTGCTGGTCAGCTGCGCGGAGATGTGAGAGAAGTTTGAACTCACGATTTCGTGTACCAAGTTTTTGGCGTTGTTGCCGGGGATTGTTCGAGTTTGGATAACTGACGGTTCATCTTGTTGCTTAGATTAGGTAATTTTCTTCTTGTTCTATTTTCAAAAAGTTTTCAAAATTCTTTCAAAATTTTTTTCTTCTTTTTCGTTTTTTCCAAAAAAAATTTCGAAAAAAATCTTAATAAAATCATAAAATCAAAAAACTTTTTGTGTTTCTTGTTTGAGTCTAGAGTCAAATTTTAACTTTGGTGTCAATTACATGTTTTTATTTTTCTAGCATTTTTCGAAAACTCATGCATATGTTCTTCTTGATCTTCAAGTTGTTCTTGATGATTGTCTTTGTTTAATCTTGTGATTTTCTTGTTTTGTGTCTTTTCTTGTTTTTCATATGCATTTTTGAATTTTTAGAGTCAAAAGTTTAAAAATTTCTAAGTTTGGTGTCTTGCATGTGTTTCTTTTCTTAAAAATTTTTCAAAGATAAGTTCTTGATGTTCATCATGATCTTCAAAGTGTTCTTGGTGTTCATCTTGACATTCAAAATGTTCTTCCATATTTTCTTTGTCTTGATCTTAAATTTTCATGTTTTGAGTCATTTTTGTGTTTTTCTCTCTCATTAAAAATTCAAAAATAAAAAAAATATCTTTCTCTTATTTGTCTCATAAATTTCGAAATTTTGGGTTAACTTAGTCAAAGATTTTTAAAATTTAGTTGTTTCTTGTTAGTCAAGTCAAAATTTCAATTTAAAAATTCTATCTTTTCAAATATTTTTCAAAAATCAAATCTTTTTCATTCTTCTTCTTAATATTTTCAAAAATTTTAAAAATTGATTTTCAAAATCTTTTTCTTTTTTTTATTTAATATTTTCGAAAACCTTGCTAACAATTAAGGATTTGATTCAAAAAATTTCAAGTTTGTTACTTTCTTGTTAAGAAAGGTTCAATCTTTAAATTTTACAATCATATCTTTTAGTTTCTTGTTAGTCAAGTCATCAACTTCAATTTTCAAAATCAAATTTTTTAAATTTCTTTTTCAAAATAGATTTCAATCATATCTTCTTCAAAATTCAATTTCAAAATCTTTTCTAACTTCCTATCTTTTCAAATCTTTTTCAATTAACTACTTGACTTTTTATTTGATTTTAAAAAAAATTTACTATTTCTTATCTTTTTCAAAACCACCTAACTACTTTTCTCTCTCCAATTTTCAAAAACCACTAACAACTTTTTCAAAAATCTTTTTAATTAACTAATTGTTTTAAACTCTAATTTTATTTTATTCTTTTCATAATTTTCGAATACTAACCAATAATTAAAATAAAAACAAAAATATTTTTCTTTTCTTTTAATTAATTTTCAAATTTCTTCTCTCTCTCATCTCTTTCTATTTATTTATTTAATTACTAACACTTCTCTCCTTCTTAAAATTTGAACCCTCTCTCCCTCTCTGTGTTCGAATTCTCTTTATTTTCTCTCTACCTAATTCTTCTATTCTTTTCTTCTTCTACTCACATAAAGGAATCTCTATACTATGACATAGAGGATTCCTCTTCTTTTCTGTTTCTTCTTTTTCACATGAGCAAGAACAAGGATAAGGATATTCTTGTTGAAGCCGATCCTGAACCTGAAAGGACTTTGAAGAGGAAGCTAAGAGAAGCTAAAGCACAACTCTTTAGAGAGGATCTGACATAAATTTTTGAAAAAGAAGAAGACATGGCAGCCGAAAATATAACAACAATGCAAGGAGGATGCTTGGTTACTATGTTGCACTAACTTCCAACTTCTATCGAAGAAGCATCTCAATTCCTGCCATTAGAGCAAACAACTATGAGCTTAAGCCTCAATTAGTTTCTCTAATGCAGCAGAACTGCAAGTTTCATGGACTTCCATCAGAAGATCCTCATCAGTTCTTATCTGAATTCTTACAAATCTGTGATACTGTTAAGACCAATAGGGTTGATCTCGAGGTCTACAGACTTATGCTTTTCCCTTTTGCTGTGAGAGACAGAGCTAGGACATGGTTGGACTCACAAACTAGAGAAAGCCTGAACTCTTGGGACAAGCTGGTCAATGCTTTCTTGACCAAATTCTTTCCACCTCAAAAGATGAGTAAGCTCAGAGTGGATGTCCAAACTTTCAGACAGAAGGAAGGTGAATCCCTCTTGAAGCTTGGAAAAGATACAAGCAATTAACCAAAAGGTGTCCTTCTAACATGTTTCCAGAATGGAGCATCATATGTATATTCTATGATGGTCTGTCTGAAATGTCAAAGATTTCACTAGATCATTCTGCTAGTGGATCTCTTCATCTGAAAACGCCTGCAGAAGCCCAGGAACTCATTAAGATGGTTGCAAATAACCAGTTCATGTACACTTCTGAAAAAAATCCTGTGAATAATGGGATGACTCAGAAGAAAGGAGTTCTTGAGATTGATACACTGAATGCCATATTGGCTCAGAACAAAATATTGACTCAGCAAGTCAATATGATTTCTCAGAATCTGACTGGATTGCAAGCTAGGCAGTGCTAAAGAAGCCTCGACTGAAGGAGAAGCTTATAACCCTAAGAATCCTGCAATGGAAGAGGTGAATTACGTGGGAAAATCCTATGGAAACACCTATAATCCCTCATGGAGAAATCATCCAAATTTCTCATGGAAGGATCAACAGAAGCCTTAACAAGGCTTCAGTAACAATAATGGTGGGAGAAACAGGTTTGGCCATAGCAAACCTTTTCCATCATCCTCTCAGCAACAGACAAAGAATTATGAGCAGAGCCTCTCTGGCTTAGCAAATATAAAGTCTCTAATCTATCTAAGGCCACTCTCAGTTTCATGAATGAAACAAGGTCCTCCATCAGAAATTTGAAGGCACAAGTGGGTCACCTGAGTAAAAGAGTTAATAAAACTCCTCCTAGTACTCTCCCAAGCAATACAGAGGAGAATCCAAAAAGAAAGTGCAAGGCCATTTACACGTCCAACATGGCCGAACTTGTAGAGGAGGGAAAGGCAGTGATTCCCAATGAGAAAGACCTCATGGGACGTCCACTGGCCAATAAGGAGTTCCCTATTGAGGAACTAAAGGAGTCTGAGGCTCATCTAAAGACCATAGAGATTCCACTGAACCTCTTATTACCATTCATGGGCTCTGATGAGTATTCTTCCTCTGAAGAAGATGAAGTTATTACTAAAGATCAAGTTGCTTAACATCTAGGAGCAATCATGAAACTGAGTGCCAAATTATTTGGTAATGAGACAAGGGAGGATGAACCTCCATTGCTCATCAATGAACTAAGTGCATTGGTTCAGCTGAAATTACCTCAAAAGAAAGAGGATCCTAGAAGGTTCTTGATACCATGCACCATAGGCACCATGACCTTTGAAAAGGCTCTATATGACCTAGGATCAAGTATCAACCTCATGCCACTCTCTGTAACGGAAAAACTAGGGATCTTTGAGGTACAAGCTGTAAGAATCTCATTAGAGATGGCAGACAAATCAAAGAAACATGCTTATGGACTTGTAGAGGATGTCTTGGTAAAGGTTGAAGACCTTTACATCCCTGCTGACTTTATAATCCTAGACACTGGGAAGGATGAGGATGAATCCATCATCCTTGGAAGACCCTTCCTAGCCACATCAAAGGCCGTAATTGATGTGGACAGAGGAGAGTTAGTCCTTTAGTTGAATGAGGACTACCTTTTGTTTAAGGCTCAAGGATCTTCCTCTGTAAACATGGAGAAGAAACATGAAAGGCTTCATCCAATTCTCTCTATACAGAGTCAAGCAGAGCCCCCACACTCAAACTCTAAGTTTGGTGTTGGGAGGCTACAACCATGCTCTGAGCAATTGTGAAGCTCTGAAAAGAGCTCACTGTCAAGTTATTGACATTAAAGAAGTGCTTATTGGGAGGCAACCCAATTTTATTTATTTATCTATGTTAGTTTATGTTTTCTTTAGGATGATGATCATGTGGAGTCACAAAAAAAACTGCAAAAATTAAAGAAAAATAAAAAATAGCATAAAAAATGGCACACCCTGGAGGACGAGCTTACTAGCGTTTAAACGCCAGTAAGGATACCAAAATGGGCATTTAACGCCCAGCCTGGCACCATTATGGGTGTTTAAACGCCAGAAATGGGCAGCAGTCTAGCGTTTAAATGCCAGAACTGGCAGGAAAAATGGCATTTAAACACCAGTAAAGGTAGAAAAATGGGCATTTAAACGCCCATCCTGGCACCATTCTGGGCGTTTAAACGCCAGAACTGACAGGCAGACTGGCATTTAAACGCAAGAAAAGGGCATCAGCCTAGCGTTTAAACACCAGGATTAGCACTCAGAGGGTGTTTACACACCAGAATGGTGCAGGGATGAGAAATCCTTGACACCTCAGGATCTGTGGACCCCACAGGATCCCCACTTACCTCAACTCACTCTCTCTCTTCTTTACACATTCCAATAACACCCTTCCCCAAATATCCTTCACCAATCACCTCTATTTCTCTTCCCCAAAAACCCACTCTTTCCCTCCCAAACCCAACCCCTAATACACGAGCCCTACCCTTCATCCCTCCTTTATTTTCACACATCATACACACTTCTTTCCCCCTTGGCCGAACCACTCACACTTCTCCATCTCCTCCACTTTCTTCTTCTTCTCTTCACTTATTTCTTCTCTTGCTCGAGGACGAGCAAACATTTTAAATTTGGTGTTAGAAAAAGCGTTGATTTTTGTTTTCAATAACCATTAATGGCACCTAAGGCCGGAGAAACCTCAAGGAAGAGGAAAGGGAAGGCAATTGCTTCCACCTCTGAGTCATGGGAGATGGAAAGATTCATCTCAAAAGCCCATCACCAAAAAGAGGATGGAGCAAACAAGAGAGCCCACTCATGGACCTCAACAAGCGCATGAGGAAGTTCCTCATGAAGAAATCCCTGAGATACCTCAAGGGATGCATTTCCCTCCACACAACTATTGGGAGCAACTCTACACCTCCTTAGGATATTTGAGTTCTAACATGGAGCAACTAAGGATGGAGCACTAAGAGCATTCTATTATCCTCCATGAAATTAGAGAGGACCAAAGAGCCATGATGGAGGAGCAACAAAGGCAAGTAAGAGACATTGAGGAGCTCAAGCACTCCATAAGATCTTCAAGAGGAAGAATTAGCCACCATCACTAAGGTAGACCCGTTCTTTAATTTCCTTGTTTTTATTTTTCTGTTTTTCGATTTTTATGCTTTATATTTGTCTATGTTTGTGTCTTTATTACATGATCATTAGTGTCTAGTGTCTTTGCCTTGAAGCTATGAATGTCCCATAAATCCTTCACCTTTCTTAAATGAAAAATGTTCCTAATTACAAAAGAATAAGAAGTACATGAATTTTAAATTTTATCTTGAAATTAGTTTAATTATTTTGATGCGGTGGCAATACTTGTTGTTTTCTGAATGAATGCTTAAATAGTGCATATTTTTATAGTAAAGTTTATAATTTGTTGGCTGTTGAAAGAATGATGAAAAAAGAGAAATGTTATTAATGATATGAAAAATCATAAAATTGATTCTTGAAGCAAGAAAAAGCAGTGAATAACAAAGCTTGCGGAAAAAAATAAAATAAAATAAAATAAAAGTGGTGAAAATTAAAAGAAAAAAAAGGAGAAAAAGCAAGCAGAAAAAGGCAATAGCCCTTAAAACCAAAAGGCAAGGGTAAAAAGGATCCAAGGCTTTGAGCATTAATGGATAGGAGGGCCCAAAGGAACAAAATCCTAGCCTAAGCGGCTAAATCAAGCTATTACAAACCATGTGCTTGTGGCATGAAGGTCCAAGTGAAAAGTTTGAGACTGAGGGGTTAAAGTCGTGATCCAAAGCAAAAAGAGTGTGCTCAAGAACTCTGGACACCTCTAACTGGGGACTTTAGCAAAGTTGAGTCACAATCTGAAAAGGTTCACCCAGTTATGTGTTTGTGGCATTTATATATCTGGTGGTAATACTAGAAAACAAGATGCTTAGGGTCACGGCCAAGACTCAATAAGTAGCTGTGTTCAAGAATCAACATACTGAACTAGGAGAATCAATAACTCTATCTAAGTTCTGAGTTCCTAATGGATGTCAATCATTCTGAACTTCAAAGGATAAAGTGAGATACTAAAATTGTTCAGAGGCAAAAAGCTACTAGCTCCGCTCATCTAATGGGGACTAAGTTTCATTGATATTTTGAGATTTATTGTATATTCTCTTCTTTTTATCTTATTTTGTTTTTAGTTGCTTCGGGAAAAGCAACAATTTATGTTTGGTGTTGTGATGAGCGGATAATTTATACGCTTTTTGGCATTATTTTTACATAGTTTTTAATATGTTTTAGTTACTTTTTTGTATATTTTTATTAGTTTTTATGCAAAAATCATATTTCTAGACTTTACTATGAGTTTGTGTGTTTTTCTGTGATTTCAGGTATTTTCTGGCTGAAATTGAGGGACCTGAGCAAAAATCTGATTCAGAGGCTGAGAAAGGACTGAATATGCTGTTGGATTTTGACTTCCTGCACTCAAAATGGATTTTCTAGAGATATAGAAGCCCAATTGGCGCGATCTCAATTGCGTTGGAAAGTAGACATCTTGGGCTTTCCAGCAATGTATAATAGTTTATACTTTGCTCGAGATTTGATGGCCAAAACTGGCATCCAAACGCCCACCAGAGACCCTTTTCTAGCGTAAAACGCTAGAACTGGCACCAAAGCTAGAGTTAAACGCACAAACTGGCACCAAAAATGGTGTTTAAACTCCAAGAAGAGCCTATGCATATGAAAGCTTCAATGCTCAGCCCAAACAAACACCAAGTGGGCCCTGGAAGTGGATTTCTGCACTATCAACACTTAGTTACTCATTTTCTGTAAACCTAGTCTACTAGTTTAGTAAAAATAGTACTTTTTGCTATTATATTCATATCTCTAGATCATTTTTGAGACTATGTTTGGATCACTTTTGATCTCTTGATCACGTTTTGGGAGCTGGTCAGTCGGCCATGGCTGGACCTTCATCACTTATGTATTCTCAACGGTGGAGTTTCTACACCTCATAGATTAAGGTGTGGAGCTCTGCTGTTCCTCATGAATTAATGCAAAGTACTATTGTTTCTCTATTCAATTCACGCTTATTCTTGTTCTAAGATATTCACTCGTACTTCAACCTGATGGATGTGATAATCCGTGACACTCATCATCATCCTCCCTTATGAACGCGTGCCTGACAACCACCTCTATTCTATCTGCAAGAGCTTGAGTGTGTATCTCTTGGCCTCCTGGTTCACGATGCATGGTTGCCTCTCCTGATAATAGAGCCTTCTATTCTGTGAGATCAGAGTCTTCGTGGTATAAGCTAGAATCAATTGGCAGCATTCTTGAGATCTGGAAAGTCTAAATCTTGTCTGTGGTATTTCGAGTAGGATCTGAGATGGGATGACTGTGACGAGCTTCAAACTCGTGACTGTTGGGCGCAGTGACAGTGTGCAAAAGGATCAATGGATCTTATTCCGACATGATCGAGAATCGACAACTGATTAGCCATGCGGGAAACCGTATAGGATATGTTTTCACTGAGAGGACAGATGATAGCCATTGACAACGGTGATCCACCAACATACAGCTTGCCATGGAAGGGAGTACGCATGATTGGATGAGGACAATAGGAAAGCAGAGGCTCAGAGGGAACAAAGCATCTCCATACGCTTATCTGAAATTCCCACTAAAGAATTGCATAAGTATCTCTATCCTATTTTATGTTTTATTTCTTTTTTAATCATCAAAACCTCATAACCATTTGAATCCGCCTAGCTGAGATTTACAAGATGACCATAGCTTGCTTCAAGCCGACAATCTCTGTGGGGTTGACCCTTACTCACGTAAGGTATTACTTGGACGACCCAGTGCAATTGCTGCTCAGTTGTGCGGAGTTGTGAGAAAAGTGTGAACTCACAATTTCGTGTACCACCAATGCTCCTCCAGATCTGAACCCCAGGATTAGTGCGGATCCAATCTGATTGAGGGTGAAGCTTGGTGCACGAAATCGCAATCACACTTTTGCCACTCTGCACAACTAACCAACAAGTGCACTGGGTCGTCCAAGTAATACCTTATGTGAGTAAGGGTCGATTTCACAGAAATTGTCGGCTTGATGCAAGCTATGGTTATCCTGTAACTCTTAGTCAGGAAATTAATAATAAAAAGGGTTTTGTTTATAAAAAGTAAAATAGCATAAATTGCATGATACTTGTGGTTCAGTAATGAGGAACAGGTTGAGGTTTTGGAGATGCTCTGTCATTTGAATCTCTGCTTTCCTACTGTCTTCTTCTCTAAACACGCATGGCTCCTTCTATGGCAAGCTATATGTTGGTGGATCACCGTTGTCAATGGCTACCATCCGTCCTCTCAGTGAAAATGGTCCAGGTATAGGTTTCGCACGGCTAATCATCTGTCAGTTCTCACTTGTGTCGGAGTAGGATCTCTCTATCCTTTTGCACACTGTCATTGCGCCCAACATTCGTGAGTTTTAAGCTCGTCACAGTCATCCCTTCCCAGATTCTACTCAGAATACCACAGAAAAAGTTTAGACTTTTCAGATCTCAGGAATGCTGCCAATTGGTTCTAGCCTTTACCACGAAGGTTCTGATCTCACAGGTTTGAATGATCTGTTGTCAGGGGATGCAATTCAAACTCGTGGATCGAAAACCCAAGAGATACGCACTCAAGCTGTCGCCCAATGACTACGTTGAGCTCAAATAGAACGGAAGTGGTTGTCAGGCACGCATTCATAAAATTGAGAATGATAATGAGCGTTCAATAAAGTACGAATGAGCATCTTAGAACAGAAGTAAGCGTGATTGACTAGAAAACAGTAGTAATTGCATTAATCCATTGAAACACAGCAGAGCTCTTCACCCCCACCTATGGAGTTTAGAGAATCATGCCATAGAAGATACAATAAGAGATGTAAAAATGTCATTAGTTCCAAAATGAATCCCTAAAAGTAGTTTTCATACTAAACTAGTAACTTAGGTTTACAAAAAATGAGTAACTAAGTGCAGATAGTGCAGAAATCCACTTCTGGAGCCCACTTGGTGTGAGTTTTGGCTGAGCTTCCAAGCTTCCATGTGCATATGCCTCAAAGGGGAGTTAAACACCACCCTGGGTGCCAAATGGGGCGTTTAACGCCAAGAAGTATGCCAATTATGGCTTTTTACGCTAGAAAAAGGTTTCTGGCTGGCGTTTAACGCTAGTTTCGGCCATCAAATCTCGAGCAAAGTATAGACTATTATATATTGCTGAAAAGCCCAAGATGTATACTTTCCAACACAATTGAGAACGCGCCAATTGGCTTCTGTAGCTCCGAAAAATCCACTTCGAGTGCAGGAGGGTCAGAATCCAACAGCATCTACAGTCCTTTCTCAGCCTCTGAATTAGATTTTTGCTCATGTCCCTCAATTTCAGCCAGAAAATACCTAAAATTACATAAAAACACACAAACTCATAGTGAAGTCCAGAAATGTGATTTTTGACTAAAAATTACTAAAAATATAACAAAAAGTGAATGAAACATGCTAAAAACTATATGAAAATACTACCGAAAAGCGTATAAAATATCCGCTCATCAAAGCTCCTGCAGTTCATTCTCCTTAGTGATGCTACTCAAAATGTCACAAACAAGGTCGAATCTTCCAGATCAGGAAATGATGCGCCTTTGGTTCTAGCTTCTGCCACAAAGACTCTAATCTCCCCGTACCTCGGCTAAATTGGTGTCTCGAGAAGTCCCTAACAAAGTCGTGGATTAGCCGTTTAAGAGATGTATGATCAAGTTAATGGTTTATTGTTGTCCAATGAAAGACTCACTCCGAACCCATGTAGAATGAGATAACCTTGTGCCTGTTCAACACATTCGTAATGGTGAAGAACGGATATACATCTTAGAATAGAGAATCAAACATGTATTGAGATAGAACAGTAGTACTTTATTAATCCATAAAACTCAGCAGAGCTCCTTCCCTCAATCTAGGAAGTTTAGAAACTCATACTGATAGAAATTACAATGATTAATGTATAAAGTGGTAGAAGTCCAAAAGTCCTTGAACAAGGGTGATCCTTGTTCTATAAATAATGATCTAATAACTAAGGATTACATAAGAAAGGGTAAAACCGTCTTTTAGTGTGAAAATCCACATCCAGGGCCCACTTGGTGAGTGTTTGAACTGAGATTGATTGAGATCCACGTGGTAGGAGACCTCTAGGGCATTGAACGCCGGCTAGGAGGTTCTTTTTGGGCATTGGACGCTGGTCTCTTCTCCCTTGGGCATTAGACACCAAAATAAGGCAGATGGCTGGCGTTGAACGCCAGTTTTAGGCCTTCATTTCCCAAGTAAAGTACGAACTATTATACATTGCTGGAAAGCTCTAAATGTTAGCTTTTCATAGCCATTGAGAACCTTCCATTTTGATGTTTGTAGCTCCAGAAAACCTCTTCCTAGTGCAAGAAGGTCAAATCTAGACAGCATTTGCAGCGCTTTCTCTGCCTTTGAAACAGACTTTTGCTCCAGCTCCTCAATTTCTGCCAGAAAATACCTGAAATTGCATAAAGACACACAAACTCATAGTAGAATCCAAAAATGTGAATGTTACACAAAAACCTATGAAAATATAATATAACTTAAACAAAACATACTTAAAACTATATGAAAATGATGCCAAAAAGCGTATAAAATATCTGCTCATCATAATACCTCAAGCGAGTGAGGGTCGATCCCATGAGGATCGTTGGATTGAGCAAGCAATGGTTATCCTGCAGATCTTAGTCAGGCAAATTGAGAAAAGGTTGTTGATGTTGAATTCACATAAAACGCAATAATAAAGAAAGCAATAAAGAATTGGTGTAGAAACAGTAATGAGAAACAGTTAAGGGCCTCAGAGATATTCACCTTTCCGGATCAATACTTCTTACAAACTATTTTAACAATGAATGATTCATTCTATGGCAAACTGTAAGTGATTAAAACTTGTCCGTTTAGTGAATTAATCTCCCAAAATCCTACTCAAAATGTCACAGACAAAAGGTTGGATCTTCCAAATCAGAGGGTGAAGTTTAGAAAACTAGTTTAGCACCAAAGAAACCTCAATTACCCATAACTAATGAGATTATATGTCATATATGCCAATTATCCCAGATAACTTGTTGGTTTAGGAGGAATGTTTTCAAGCTATAGCTCAAGTGACCTTTTCCCAGTATCACAGGAACTCATGTAGAAAAAAGGACATACCCAGTCTCATTTGAATGAAGAATAAAAACAAACCTTAGAACTAAATCAAGCATATATTAAAATAGAAGAATAATGAAATTAATCCATAGAGATGAGAAGAGCTCTTAACCTTAACCTAGGAGGTTTAGTTCCTCATACTTTACAGAGAAAATGAAAATGATGTTCTGTACGTCTCATATGATATGTTTAGCCTAAGTGATCTCCTCTTTAAATAGGAGATGCTAACTCTAAAAGATATTAAATTAAAATTAAAAGTACAAAGATAAAACTAGATAAGCTGAGGAGTGCTAAAATCCACTTTTGTCATGTGCTTCATCCAAGGCTTGGCGTTCAACTTAGAGAGTGGGCATTGAATGCCCATTAGGGGGTAAACTCGCTCCCCTAAGCTCCCTAGTTGGCGTTGAACGCTAGTTTTGGGCATTTAATGCTGGAGGCTAGTCCTTCTTGGGCGTTAAACTCTAGATGTGGACGTTCAACACCAGTTTTGGGCATAGTTCTGGAAGAGAAGTATAGACTATCATATATTGATGGAAAGCTCTGAAAGTTAGATTTCTAACGTCATTGAGACCGCCTCAATTGGACCACTATAACTCAAGATATGCTCGTTGGAATGCACGGATGTTAGGATTTGACAACATCTGCTAGCCTTTCTTCGTCTCTGGACAAGACTTTGCCAATTTTGCCCAAAAATCCCCTAAAATCATAGAAAAAACACAAAAACTTAAAGTAGCATCCAAAAGGTGAATTTTACAGTAAAACATACTAAATTTTAAATAAAATATACTTAAAAACACTATGAAAATGGTGCTAAAAAGGGTATAAGATATTCACTTATCGGTCACTTCTGAAGGACTTTATGGAAAAAAATGGTAACTCACCTATAGTTTAGCTCTGCCAGTCATCCGCAAATGGATGTTCAAATAGAAGTGGTCAACAAAAAGTCTCGAGAGTTTGCTAAAAACTTTTGTGGGCAAACACCTTCGCTAGTGGGATGTTGTGTTTCCTTAAGCCTAGTTCTCCTACAACAATTCCAACAGTGTAAATGCTAATGAACATGCTGAACAAATCAAGAAGCTCCAAAAGGAGGTACACAAACGATACTGCGTCAACCTGCTCAGTATAAGGCCCAAGCCAACAAACATAGGAGATCAACTATTTTCAATTACGAGAAATGGTATGGATTTATTTGAAAAAGGAACAATTTTCTCAGTTTCTCAGGAAATTATCTCCTCGGGCGAATGGACCATTCAGAGTCTTGGAGGCCATTCAAGATTGAGCTTCCATAAAACTATGAAATATCGGCCACCTTTAATGTTGTTGATCTATCACCTTACCATGAAAAAGATAACACCAAGCCTCTTCTAACCCAGGGAAAATGATGTATGAGTATTTATTTGGTCATTAGAAATATTAGTTGAAATAGTAAAGCATAGTTATATTATTATAGTATGCATATGAATTATTCCTACATTACCTAACACTCAAAACTCCTACCTCCTCCCTTACTACTATAAATAAGTCCATGTATTCCCTTTGTTGTACAACTTGAGAAATAAACATTTCTTATAATATAAGCTTTATGCTTGTCTGCTCTAGGCTCTTTTAAGAGTAAAAGTGGTATATCCTTGGCTTGGCCAGCCAAGGTGGGTTCTTGGTTAATATCATCATAGTGGAGTTGTTAACCTCTCTAAGATTTATGAGCTAAACAATGTTCTGGCATCATGATGGCGAGTCCAACCAGCGTCATCGGGAAGGCTCAGCAACGCACTCCGTCGGCAAGCACCCTCTAGGTTCATCCTAGCCTCGAAGGGGGTGATATGTTCTTGGGGATCCTTCGTGCCATCATACCTCATGTACATGGGCTTTTCAAAATTTTTGTGCAAGCAGATCTTGAGGATTCTTGCGTCGAAAGAGGTTGCCCCTATTTCCACGGTCTTACCCTATTGCCTTTTTCAATCAGCAAAGGTGCTCTCTTCGGGTTTGGGATATCAATTACAACGACTTCCACTTTGGGAGTATCTAAGCTTGTCTTCCTGGAACCGTTAATAATCCTTACGCCCCTTCCTACGGCCCGTCTGGGTTGTTGGGGACCAAGATATCCTGTTCTCTCTTCCTTCCAACTCAAAATAAGCATCCCGGATGAAACACGCCTGGTAACGGTCACAGGTGGCTACCTCCCTCTCCAAGTTTCGCAACCTGTGTCTAAGTTCTTGGATGATGTAGGAAATGTTAGAGCCTACTTGATAAACTACTATTTTATGGTTTATCTTATACTCAATTGAGTGGATTTTATCAATCTTTCATACACTTGTTCATACAACATGCATGGCTTTACATTCTCCTTCCTAATTTTGTGCTATGATTGAAAATATGCTTCTTTGGCCTTTAAAATTGCTATGTTTAATCCTCTCTTATTACCATTAGATGCCGTTATATGTGCGTTAAGTGATTATAGGGATTACAGGGTAGGAATGGCTTGGAGAACGGAAAGGAAGCATGCAAAAGTGGAAGGAATACAAGAAATTGAAGAAACTGCTAAAGATGTCTAGCCTGACCTCATGGTACTAAATCGACCATAAGTTGAGTTATAGAAGTTCAAATGACACGGTTTTATTTGTGTTGGAAAGCTAACATCCGAGGCTTTGCAACGATATATAATTTTCTATAGCTGCTTCGAATCCAGGTGACGCAAATGCGTGGATCACGCGGACGCGTGACCTGCCAAAAACCCAATCCACGCTAACGCGAGGACGACGCTTCCGCGTGACTTTGCAGTGACCTGTACGCTGGGCTGTTTTTAACCCAGTTTTTGGCCCAGAAAACACAGATTAGAGGCTATAAAGTGGGAGAATGCATCCATACAGACACAACATTCATAATTCACAATTTTAGTTTTAGATGTAGTTTTTCAGAGAGAGAGGCTCTCTCCTCTCTCTTAGGTTTTAGGATTTAGGATTTCTTTTAGGATTAGGATTTCTTCTTCATTCCAGTTTCAATGTTCTTTTAATTTAGTTTCTCTTTTATTTGTTTGTGAACTCCATGTTAGATTTGATTTCTTTTATTAATACAATTTGAGGTATTTCAGTTATATGATTTTTATTTTGCTTTCTATATTCTTGGCTTTGGTTGAGTAATTAGAGACTCTTGAGTTATCAAACTCTTTTGTTGATTGATAATTGGAAGTTTCTAATTGACTTGAATTTCACTAACTCTAGTCTTTCTTTGGGAATTGAGTAGGACTTGAGGATTCATATTGATTTATCCACTTGACTTACCTTCATAGTTAGAGGTTGACTAAGTGGGCAACGAGCAATTCTCATCACAATTGATAAGGATAACTAGGATAGGACTTCTAATTTTTATACCTTGCCAAGAGTTTTCTTAATTATTAATTTATTTTTCTTGTCATTTAAATTACTTGTTCCTTATTTCAAAAACCCAAAAATACTGTTTTCCATAACCAATAATAAAACACATCTCCCTGCAATTCCTTGAGAAGACGACTCGAGGTTTCAATACTTTGGTTATAAATTTTATTGGGTTTTGTTACTTGTGACAACCAAAACTTTTGTACGAAAGGATTCTCTGTTGGTTTAGAAACTATACTTACAACGCGATTATATTTGTGAATGTCTTTACCTATAGAAAATCCGATCGTCAAAATGGCGCCGTTGCCGAGGAATCGCAAACGTGTGCCTTATTATTGGTTATTGTAAATATTTGTTTTTTTCATTTCTTTATTAGTGTTTCTAGTTTTAGGAGTTTATTTTCATTAATTTTTATTAGTTTTTATTTCTCTTGCTACTATGATTTCTCACCCCTTTGGCTATGAGTTTGGTTATAATCTTGTTACAAGAAGAGGAGACTATAATGAAAGCTTGGGTCATGCATGGGACAATAAAAGATGGGAGGAGCCACAAGAATTTAATCAACCCTCTTGGCAACAACCACCTCCAAGGCACTATCAACAACCATTCTATAATGCGCACCAAGATAATGGTAATGGTGGACCTCTTCGTGACAATCAACACCCACCACAAAATACCTATGAACCCCCTCCTCCACGTAATTTTGAACCACCATACTCACAAGCCCCTTACCACCAAACACCTCAGTATGACCCTAACTCATATCCATTATGCCAACCACCCTATGAGCCATATGATCCTAATTATGCTATCCAAGCGGAACAAGAGTCAAAGGATCGTTTCAAGGAGACAGTGGATCGACTCAATGTAATCATTCAACAACTGAGCCAAGCGATAATTCGACTAAACTCCCGACGTTCAGACACTTAAGGAACCCACATGGCTTCATGTGGAGAATCTACTGAAGAACGCAGCGTGAAGGAAAAGCTAGAAACTCCAGTGGACCGTGAAAAGCATGACTTTGTGTTGGAACAATTGGAAGAAGCCATACCTCCCGAGGAAGAGGAAGAAGTGGTCGAAGACTTGGGAGATGCAGAACGTCCATGGAAACCTCAAGTCACAGAACCCCCTTCTAAGGAGTTTGAATTTGATGTTGAGGAGGGTGTACAACCTCCAAGGTATATCATGGTTGAAGACTTTGAAGGGGATGATCAAGAGATGGATTCAATCATTGATGAATTCTTATCTACAATTAAATCCTCTCCCATTGGACTTGACATAGAAGAAGAAGAAGCACAACCTCCCATGCCCTTGGTGAACAATGAAGAAGAAATTGAATTGGAAGAAAGCTACCAAGAGGAAGAGGTTGATATTGAAGAAGCTTGCAAGAAGGTGGAAGTTGTTAAAGAAGAGCTCAAGGAAATGGAGCTGGAAATCACCTTGCCAAAGTTGTTGGAGACCTCTCCTCCAAAGCCATCACCGTCCATTCCTTCATTCAAGTGGTTAAATCTCTCATCTCTAAGCTTAATTAGCTCACTTGAATATGCTTTACTTGAGACAGATGGTCAGCTTAGAGCTCTTTGTGGCATTAAGAGTAAGAGGAAGATGGTTAGTGGTTGGAGTTGTCAAGCAAGGTTCAACATGGTTGTGTGCTCAAAGTTTAAACACAAAGGTTGGTGTAGAGCTCAATTAAATGGGTCTAGGATGTTGTTTGGCCGCTTCAGTGAGAATTCAGACTACTTGCCACCCGGATGGAACAATATTGCTTAACAAGAAGACGGGTGCAAAAGCAAGATTTGGGACCCCGAAATTCAGTCTAGCAATCAATACTCTTAGGGCCTTGTCACTTGCTTTAACTTGCTTGAAGGCTTTCTGCGCCTATTTTGGGATCTCGGAGGCTACTAGAATTCCAAACATTGGTGGAAATTTTTGGATGAATTCAAGCACAAGCCACCATAGCAGGGAGCTCACCAAATGTCCAACTTAAGGACTTTAACTAAAAGTGCTAGGTGGGAGACAACCCACCATGGTATGATCGTTCCTTTTTCAATTTCAATTTTTATTTCGTTTTGTTTGTTTTTTAAGTTTTATTTTATTTTATTCTATTTTATTGAACATGGAATTATTCATAAAATCCATGTCAGCATTGCATTCTGCATACTGCACAAAGCACACGACGCGTCAACGTCAAAGAAGAATTAGCGAAAAGGGGATTTAAACAGAAAGTCACGTGGGAGTGTGGCTGGAAGCGCACCTTAGGCACCAACACATGCACGCGAATGCATCCATAACGCGTCCGCGTCGTTTGCGAATCCAGCCATAAACGCGTGCGCGTGGGTGTGCCCTCGCGAAATCGACGTAAATGGGTGTATGGCAGCAAGTTGTGATGGAGTGGGGCTAGAACCATGCTAGAAGCACAAGCCCTACCACGTGAACGCGTGCCCCACGCGTCCGCACCATTTTAAAAGAAAGGCCATGCACGTGTGCGTGTCACCCAAATTTTTGGCAATGTACGTTTAGAACAGAGAGTTGTGCGTACGTGAGGCTACACTCGCGCCAATAGCACAAATCAGGTCACACCTGCGCATGACCCACGCATCCGCGTCACCTGAACTTATCACCCAACACGCGATCGCGTGCTCCACGCGTCCGCGTCGCCTGCGCCGCACATCTTATCCAGATCAGCGCCAAAAGTCTTATCTTTTCTTCCCCAATCCTAATTTTTCCTTCCTCCTTTCTTACTGACTTCTTCTTCCTCTCTTTAACTTCTCATCCTTCTTCACTTTTATTCTATTTCCCTTAATTTGCATACCTTCATTCATTGCATTTTAATTTCGTGCATATTTTTATTTTCTTTTCTAAATTTATTAGTTTTCCATTGGTGTTAAATTTTCTTATTCAACTGTTGTATCTTTTCTGGTATTGTTTTCGTGCTTAGTGACTTGTTTTACAATGTTGGGTGATATTATTTTTTTGTCAATGTCAATCTTGTATGATCCCTATATTCCTTTTTCATTGACATGAATTTATATTGTCTTCCATTATCTACTATCTCTTCCCCCATTTGTTGCAAATTTTGCACCACTGGTATGCCATGTGCTTTTATTGTTTTCTCACTTGCATGTTGTAGCTACCATGTAACTGAGACTCTCACTATTTGGCATTAACCCAACCATATTTTATTTATTTTCTATCCTTATTTTTTGGTTACTTTCCTTCTTTTTTTCTCTTTTTTCAGGATGGACACCACAAAGGGAGAGAAAGAAAAAAAAAAGCCTCTTAATAGGGAGACAAACAAGTCCATCTGCACAATCCTTGGAGAAAAGCATCAGTTGAAGCAACCCGTCCACTTGCACATCTTAGCATGCACCGAGGACGGTGCAATCTTTAAGTGTGGGGAGGTCGATACCGATCTTCATGGGTTAGTTACTCTTGTATCTCAACACCAATGATTTATTTTCCTTGTTAATTGTTGCATTTGCATGTTTGATTGCATATTTTACCACTTGGTTAAAAGTAATATTTTCTTTTTTCAAGAAACTTTTTATAGCATTTCACTAATTTAATTTAAAATTTTTGATAAACTTGATTGAAGAAATATTATTTTGGAACATGGTTTAGAGCGCAAACACACAAAACCTGTGAGATTTTTTAGCCTATTTGATTGGTTCCATTTTATCAACCAATATTTTATTTTTGGTGTGTGTTTTTCTCTCTAAAATTGTGATCTTTGTCTTGCTTAATTCTATATGTCCATTATTTGATGTATGCATGCACTTATATGATTGAGGCCTTATTTCACTAAGCTTACATACCCATATGGCCTTACTGATGAGTGGATAATTTATACGCTTTTTGGCATTGTTTTTAGGTAGTTTTTAGTAAGTTCAAGCTACTTTTAGGGATGTTTTCATTAGTTTTTATGTTAAATTCACATTTCTGGACTTTACTATGAGTTTGTGTGTTTTTCTGTGATTTCAGGTAATTTCTGACTGAAATTGAGGGACTTGAGCAAAACTCTGAAAAAGGCTGACAAAAGGACTGCTGATGCTGTTGGAATCTGACCTCCCTGCACTCAAAATGGATTTTCTGGAGCTATAGAACTCCAAATGGTGCGCTTTCAACGGCGTTGGAAAGCAGACATTCAGAGCTTTCCAGATATATATAATAGTCCATACTTTATTCGGAAATTGATGACGTAACTTGGCAATGAACGCCAAGTACATGCTGCTGTCTAGAGTTAAACGCCAGAAACACGTCATGATCCAGAGTTAAACGCCCAAAACACGTTATAACTTGGCGTTCAACTCCAAGAAAAGCCTCAGCTCGTGGATAGATCAAGCTCAGCCCAAACATACACCAAGTGGGCCCCGGAAGTGGATTTATGCATCAATTACTTACTCATGTAAACCCTAGTAGCTAGTTTAGTATAAATAAGACTTTTTACTAGTGTATTAGTCGTCTTTTGACCACGTTTCATCTTTGGTCTCAGTTTTGTTTTATTCTTCATCTTAAGAGGCTATTGATCACATTTTAGGGGGCTGGCCATTCGGCCATGCCTGAACCTTTCACTTATGTATTTTCAACGGTAGAGTTTCTACACACCATAGATTAAGGGTGTGGAGCTCTGCTGTACCTCAAGTTTCAATACAATTACTATTACTTTCTATTCAATTCTCTTTTATTCTTATTCCAAGATATACGTTGCACAACACTTTGATGAATGTGATGATCCGTGACACTCATCATCATTCTCACCTATGAACGCGCGTGATTGACAACCACTTCCGTTCTACTCTAGGCCGGGCGCATATCTCTTAGATTCCCCAACAGAATCTTCGTGGTATAAGCTAGATAGATGGTGGCATTCATGGGGGTCCGGAAAGTCTAACCTTGTCCGTGGTATTCCGAGTAGGATCCCGGGAATCCGGAAAGTCTAACCTTGTCTGTGGTATTCCGAGTAGGATTCCAGTATTGAATGACTGTGACGAGCTTCAAACTCCTGAAGGCTGGGCGTGATGACAAACGCAAAAGAATCAATGGATTCTACTCCAACCTGATTGAGAACCGACAGATGATTAGCCGTGCTGTGACAGAGCATTTGGACCATTTTCACTGAGAGGATGGGATGTAGCTATCAACAAGGGTGATGCCTCCAGACGATTAGCCGTGCAGTGACAGTGCATAGGACCATTTTCCCGAGAGGATTAAAAGTAGCCATTGATGATGGTGATGCCCTACATACAGCTTGCCATGGAAAGGAGTAAGAAGGATTGGATGAGAGCAATAAGAAAGTAGAGATTCGAAAGGATTCTAGCATCTCCACACGCCTATCTGAAATTCCCACTATTGATTTACATAAGTATTTCTATCCCTTTTTATTTTATTTATCTTTTAAATTATCTAATCCAATTACATTTGACCCTATGAATCCACTTAACTGAGATTTACAAGGTGACCATAGCTTGCTTCATACCAACAATTTCTGTGGGATCAACCCTTACTCACGTAAGGTATTACTTGGATGACCCAGTACACTTGCTGGTTAAGTTGAATGAAGTTGTGATCATAAATTCCAATAGAGCCAACTTTTAAATCTCATGCAAATACAAAGAGGATCACAATTTCGTCCACCAAGTTTTTTGCGCCGTTGCCGGGGATTGTTTGAGTTTGGACAACTGACGGTTCATCTTGTTGCTCAGATTAGGTAATTTTCTTTTCAAAAAAAACTTTTTCAAAATTTTTCTTTTCTTTTTCGTTTTTCCAAAAATATTTTCGAAAAAAAATCAATAAAAATCCAAAAAAATCATAAAATCATAAAAATCAAAAAAATATTTTGCGTTTCTTGTTTGAGTCTTGAGTCAACTTTTAAGTTTGGTGTCAATTGCATGCTTTTTAAAATTTTTTCTTGCATTTTTCGAAAATTCCATGCATTCATAGTGTTCTTCATGATCTTCAAGATGTTCTTGACAAGTCTTCTTGTTTGATCTTGATGTTTTCTTGTTTTGTGTTGTTTGTTGTTTTTCATATGCATTTTTCGTTTGTTAGAGTCCATGCATTAAAGATTTCTAATTTTGGTGTCTTGCATGTTTTCTTTGCATCAAAAAAATTTTTCAAAATTATGTTCTTGATGTTCATCATGATCTTCAAAGTGTTCTTGGTGTTCATCTTGACATTCATAGTGTTCTTGCATGCATCATGAGTTTTGATTCATAATTTTCATGTTGTGAGTCATTTTTGTTGTTTTTCTCTCTCATCATTAAAAAAAATTCAAAAAATCAAAAAATATCTTTTCCTTATTTCCCTCCAAATTTTTGAAATTTTGGGTTGACTTGCTCAAAAATTTTTAAAAATTAGTTGTTTCTTACAAGTCAAGTCAAAATTTCAATTTTAAAAATCTTATCTTTTCAAAATCTTTTTCAAAAATTATATCTTTTTCATTTTGTTCTATCTCTCGAAAATTTCAAAATTCTTTTTCAAAATATTTTCAAAACCTTTTTCTTATCTTTATATCATATTTTCGAAAATTAGCTAACAATTAATGTGATTGATTAAAAAATTTGAAGTTTGTTACTTTTTTGTTAAGAAAGGTTCAATCTTTAAGTTCTAGAATCTTATCTTGTAGTCTCTTGTTAGTGAAGTAAGTAATTTCAAATTTTTGAATTAAATCTTTTTATCTTTTATCTTATCTTTTTCAAAAATTTTATCTTTTTCAAAATTTGATTTCAAAATATCTTATCTAACTTCTTATCTTCTTATCTTTTTCAAATTTGATTTTAATATCTTTTTTAATCAACTAACTAACTTTTTGTTTGTTTCCTATCTTTTTCAAAACCAACTAACTACCTATCCCTCTCTAATTTTCGAAAATACTTCTCTCTTTTTCAAAAATTCTTTTTAATTGTTTTAAATTTTAATTTTAATTATATCTTAGCTCTGATTTTCGAAAATCACTAACCACTTTTTCAAAATTATTTTCGAAATTCTCCATCTCTTTTCTTATTCCATTTAATTATTTATTTACTAACACTTCTCTTCACATCTCTTCATCTAAAAATCTGAACCCATTCTTCTTCACTCTTATCCCCTTTCTTCTTCTACTAACATAAAGGAATCTCTATACTGTGACATAGAGGATTCCTCTTCTTTTCTTGTTTTCTTCTCTTTCATATGAGCAGGAACAGGGAAAAAGGCACTCTTGTTGAAATTGATCCTGAACCTGAAAGGACTCTGAAAAGGAAACTAAGAGAAACTAAATTACAATAATCCAGAAACAACCTTTCAGAAATTTTCGAACAAGAGAAGAAGATGGCAGCCGAAAATAATAATAATGCAAGGAGAATGCTTGGTGACTTCACAAAGCCAACGTCCAAATTTGATGGAAGAAGCATCTCCATTCCTGCCATTGGAGCCAATAACTTTGAGCTGAAACCTCAGCTAGTTGCCTTAATGCAACAAAACTGCAAGTTTTATGGACTTCCATCTGAAGATCTTTATCAATTTTTAACTGAGTTCTTGCAAATCTGTGAGACTGTAAAGACAAATGGAGTTGATCCTGAAGTCTACAGACCCATGCTTTTCCCTTTTGCTGTAAGAGACAAAGCTAGAATATGGTTGGATTCACAACCCAAGGATAGCCTGGACTCCTGGGATAAGCTGGTCACTGCCTTCTTAGATAAATTCTTTCCTCCTCAAAAGCTGAGCAAGCTTAGAGTGGATGTTCAGACCTTCAAACAAAAAGATGGTGAATCCCTCTATGAAGCTTGGGAAAGATACAAGCAGCTAACCAAAAGGTGCCCATCTTACATGTTTTCAGAATGGACCATATTAGATATATTCTATTATGGTCTATCTGAATTTTTGAAAATGTCATTGGACCATTCTACAGGTGGATCTATTCACCTAAAAAAAACGCCTGAAGAGGCTCAAGAACTCATTGACATGGTTGCAAACAACCAATTCATGTACAATTCTGAGAGGAATTCCGTGAATAATGGGATACCTCAGAAGAAAGGAGTTCTTGAAATTGATGCTCTGAATGCCATATTGGCTCAGAACAAAGTGTTGACTCAACAGGTCAACATGATCTCTCAAAATCTGAATGGATGGCAACATGCATCCAACAGTACTAAAGAGGCAGCTTCTGAAGAAGCTTATGATCCTGAGAACCCTGCCATAGCAGAGGTTAATTACATGAGTGAACCTTATGGAAACCCCTATAACTCATCATGGAGAAAGCATCCAAATTTCTCATGGAAGGATCACCAAAAGCCTCAACAAGGCTTTAACAATGGTGGACGCAATAGGCTGAGCAATAGCAAGACTTTTCCATCATCTTCTCAGCAACAGACAGAGAATTCTGAACAAAACACTTCTAATTTAGCCAATCTAATCTCTGATCTGTCAAAAGCCACTTTCAGTTTCATGAGTGAAACAAGATCCTCCATCAGAAATCTGGAGGCACAAGTGGGCCAGTTGAGTAAGAAAGTCATTGAAACTCCTACCAGTATTCTCCCAAGCAATACAGAAGAGAATCCAAAAGGAGAGTGCAAGGCCATTGATGTGATCAATATGGCCGAATGCACAAGGGAGAAGGAGGACGAAAATCCTAGTGAGGAAGACCTCATGGGACGTCCCTCAAGCAAGAAGGAATTTCCTATTAAGGATCCAAAAGAATCTGAGGCTCATATAGAGACCATAGAGATTCCATTAAATCTCCTTCTGCCATTCATGTGCTCTGAAGACTATTCTTCCTCTGAAGAGGATGAAGATGTGACTGGAGAGCAAGTTGCTCAATATTTAGGAGCTATCATGAAGCTGAATGCCAAATTGTTTGGTAATGAGACTTTGGAAAGTGAACCTCCCTTGCTCATTAATGAACTAGATACCTGGATTCAGCAAACTCTACCTCAAAAGAAACAAGATCCTGGCAAGTTTATAATACCTTGTACCATAGGCACCATGACCTTTGAAAAAGCTCTATGTGATCTAGGGTCAGGGATAAATCTTATGCCACTCTCTGTAATGGAGAAGCTGGGGATCATTGAGGTACAACCTGCCTTGTTCTCATTACAATTGGCAGACAAGTCATTGAGACAAGCTTATGGAATAGTGGAGGACGTGTTAGTAAAGGTTGAAGGCCTTTACATCCCTGCTGATTTCATAATCTTAGACACTAGGAAGGAAGAGGATGAATGCATCATCCTTGGAAGACCTTTCCTAGCTACAGTAGGAGCTGTGATAGATGCCAACAGAGGCGAAATAATCCTTCAATTGAATGGGGACTACCTTGTGTTTAAAGCACATGGCCATCCCTCTGTGACAAAAGAGAGTAAGCATGAAGAGATTCTCTCAGTTCAGAGTTAAGAAGAGCCCCCACAGTCAAACTCTAAGTTTGGTGTTGGGAGGCCACAACCAAACTCTAAGTTTGGTGTTAAGACCCCATATCCAAACTCTAAGTTTGGAGTTAGAACTATACAACATTGACCTGATCACCTTTGTGGCTCCATGAGAGCCATTGTCAAGCTATTGACATTAAAGAAGCGCTTGTTGGGAGGCAACCCAATTTTATTTATCTAATTTTTATTTTATTTTATTCTATTGTTATTTTGTTTTTTTAGGTACATGATCATGTGGAGTCACGAAAAAAAATATAAAAATTAAAAACAGAATAAAAAAAACAGCAGAAGAAAAATCACACCCTGGAGGAAGCACAGACTGGCGTTCAACGCCAGTAAGGAGCATCTGGCTGGCGTTCAACGCCAGTAAGGAGCATCTGGCTGGCGTTCAACGCCAGAACAGAGCATGAAACTGGCGCTGAACGCCAGAAACAAGCAACATTCTGGCGCTGAACGCCAGGAATGTGCCTAGAGGAAAAGCTGGCGCTGAACGCCAGTAACAAGCATGAAACTGGCGTTCAACGCCAGAAACATGCTTTACATGGGTGTTGAACGGCCAGAACATGCACCACTCGGCGTTTAAACGCCAGAATGGTGTGCAAAGGCATTTTACATGCCTATTTGGTGCAGGGATGGAATTCCTTGACACCTCTGGATCTGTGGACCCCACAGGATCCCCATCTAACATATTCCCACCTTACCTCCTAATCCTATTTTACTCTTCCCCATGTCACACTTCCCAAAAACCCTTCACCAATCACCTCAATCTCTCTTCCCAATCACCTATTCACCACTCACATCCATCCACTCTTCCCCATAAACCCCACCTACCTTCAAAATTCAAAAACATTTCCCCCCCAATCCCACCCTAAATGGCCGAACCTACCCTCTCCCCTCTCCCTATATAAACCCCTCCATTCTACTCCATTTTCACACAACACTATCCCCTCTACTATACCTTGGCCGAATCCATCTCCCATCACTCTCCTCTATTTTCTTCTTCTTCTTCTCTTCTTTCTTCTCTTGCTCGAGGGCGAGCAATATTTTAAGTTTGGTGTGGTAAAAGCATAAGCTTTTTGTTTTTCCATTACCATCAATGGTACCTAAGGCCGGAGAATTCTCTAGAAAAGGAAAAGGGAAGACAAAAGCTTCCACCTCCGAGTCATGGGAGATGGAAAGATTCATCTCCAAAAGCCATCAAGACCACTTCTATGATGTTGTGGCAAAGAAGAAGGTGATCCCTGAGGTCCCTTTCAAGCTCAAGAAAAATGAGTATCCGGAGATCCGACATGAGATCTGAAGAAGAGGTTGGGAAGTCCTAACCAACCCCATGCAACAAGTCGGAATCTTAATGGTTCAAGAGTTCTATGCCAATGCATGGATCACTAGGAACCATAATCAAAGTATGAACCCGATTTCAAAGAATTATCTCACAATGGTTCGGGGGAAATACTTAGATTTTAGTCCGGAAAATGTGAGGTTGGCATTCCACTTGCCCATGATGCAAGGAGATGAACGCTCCTACACTAGAAGGGTCAACTTTAATCAAAGGTTGGACCAAGTCCTTATGGACATATGTGTGGAAGGAGCTCAATGGAAGAGAGACTCCAAAGGCAAGCCAGTTCAACTAAGAAGACTGGACCTCAAGCCTGTGGCTAGAGGATGGTTGGAGTTTATTCAATGCTCCATCATTCCCACTAGCAACCGATCTGAAGTTACTGTGGATCGGGCCATCATGATTCATAGCATTATGATTGGAGAGGAAGTAGAAGTTCATGAGGTCATCTCCAATGAAATCTACAAAATAGCCGACAAGCCCTCCACCATGGCAAGGCTAACTTTTCCTCACCTTATTTGCCATCTATGTTACTCAGCTGGAGTTATCATAGAAGGAGACATCCTCATTGAAGAGGATAAGCCCATCACCAAGAAGAGGATGGAGCAAGCAAGAGAGACCCTTCACGGTTCTCAAGAGATGCATGAGGAAGCTCATCATCAAGAAATCCCTGAGATGCCTCAAGGGATGCACTTTCCTCCCAACAACTATTGGGAACAACTCAACACTTTCTTAGAAGATTTGAGCCACAATGTGGAACAATTAAGGGTGGAACATCATGAGCACTCCATCATTCTCCATGAAATAAGAGAAGATCAAAGAGCAATGAGGGAGGAGCAACAAAGGCAAGGAAGGGACATAGAAGAGCTTAAGGACATTGTTGGTCCTTCAAGAAGAAGACGCCACTAAGGTGGATTCATTCCTTGTTCTTATTTCTTTCTGCTTTTCAGTTTTTATGTTGTATGTTTATCTATGTTTTGTGTCTCTACTTCATGATCATTAGTAGTTAGTAACTATGTCTTAAAGTTATGAATAATCCCATTAATCCTTCACCTCTCTTAAATGAAAAATGTTTTAATTCAAAAGAACAAGAATTACATGAATTTCGAATTTATCCTTGAAATTAGTTTAATTAAATTGATGTGGTGACAATACTTTTTGTTTTCTGAATGAATGCTTGAACAGTGCATATTTTTTATCTTGTTGTTTATGAATGTTAAAATTGTTGGCTCTCGAAAGAATGATGAACAAAGAGAAATGTTATTGACAATCTGAAAAATCATACAATTGATTCTTGAAGCAAAAAAAAGTAGTGAAAAACAAAAGCTTGCGAAAAAAAAAGAAGAAGAAAAAAATGGAAAAAAAAATAGAAGGAAAGAAAGAAAAAGCAAGCAGAAAAAGCCAATAGCCCTTAAAACCAAAAGGCAAGGGTAAAAAAGGATCCAAGGCTTTGAGCATCAGTGGATAGGAGGGCCCAAGGAATTAAAATCCAGGCCTAAGCGGCTAAATCAAGCTGTCTCTAACCATGTGCTTGTGGCATGCAGGTCCAAGTGAAAAGCTTGAGACTGAGTGGTTAAAGTCGTGATCCAAAGCAAAAAGAGTGTGCTTAAGAGCTCTGGACACCTCTAACTGGGGACTCTAACAAAGCTGAGTCACAATCTGAAAAGGTTCACCCAGTTATGTGTCTGTGGCATTTATGTATCTGGTGGTAATACTGGAAAACAAAGTGTTTAGGGCCACGGCCAAGACTCATAAGTAGCTGTGTTCAAGAATCAACATGCTTAACTAGGAAAGTCAATAACACTATCCAAAATTCTAAGTTCCTAGAGAAGCCAATCATTAGTATGGTTCAACCTTAATTAAATAGGTTAAATCTCTAAATTACAAAATTAATAATTTAAGTGGTTCAATATTCGGTATGATATTTGAAATTTTTTGTTTTGTATCTTGAATATATTATTTAAATGAGAAGAAACTTTTCTTTTTCTTTTTATTATTACACCAATTTGGTCCACGTCGTTTCACATTTGAATGCCATTCTTTATCAATAAGTGGGAAAAAAATCATTCCATTTTGAATATGAATATAACCTTCTCATGTTTATAAATTATGTTATCTATTCTAGAAAAGTAAAAGAAGTTAAACAACCAATAATCTAAATATGAACACAAAAAGCTTATGTCAGTTTTGAAAATAAAAATAATCGAAATCCAAAGACTGTTTTCCTATCTAATGTATAAACCAATTTGAATACATTTTGTTTTGTTTAGAAGCTTTTATTAGTGTCAATTTCGAATGTACAGAAATGGATTTTTTTATTTTTTTATTTTTTTATAAAGTATGATCTTTTATTATATAATATTTAAGTGAGACAACAAAATATATCGGTAAAAATATTAAAGAATAAAAAATTACACTTTAAAAAAAATGAAAGAAAAAATTTGAGATTGATCCATTTTCTAGGAGGTACAAAAATTAAAAGAAAAAATTGAGATTTATCCATTTTCTACATTAAAAATTCTCTTGAAACAATTTGAACATCTTATATATATATATATATATAACAATAATAATGACGATACAGTAACAAGGGAGGAAATAACATTGGGTAATAAGACAAAAATTTGGTAATTATTTAATTTTCTGATCAGGGAAACTTAGAAGAATCTTTGCATGTCAACTGGGGTTGCATTATCTTTTCTTACTTGGACAAATAGTTAGTGCTAGACTTTTGATCCCATATAAATTGCTACAATTGTTGACAAAATAAAAAATTGCTATGATTGCAACATTGATATGCCACCATATCCTACTTACATGATCCCCATAATATAACTATGAAACCATAAAGTACAGTGCCAATGTGTTAACACATAGGGTCACCCAAAAAGCTTTCCAAATTGCTTGCAATAAGAATGTTGTCCACTCCTCATATTAATTTTGGTTCCAAGAAATGTTGAAAAATAAGACTAAAAGAATATTAGTCAACCAATGCAATTAAAAAGTGTGTGTTTCTAATAAATTAAATAATCCAATGGAGGCATCTTAGTAGAATGTATGGCGCTCTTCTTCTCTTGTTTTCGCTGAATTTCTTATTCATAATCAATGGCTTCATGATAAGACATTCCCCCACCTATAACCGACATATCTTTCTTGATAATTTTGATTTTGATTTTATTTTGTGTCTTTAATTCGCTCTGAGATTCACAAAGGAGACATGAATTTGAAAAACGTTTACCAAATTCATGATTTGTTCTGAACATGAGGCACCCACTTATTGGCTTGAACGGACATGATGAGTAATATTAATCATTGAGCATCTTTAGAGGAGGTTACTATACTTTAATTTGTTAGTGTATATATGTTGCTTAACTAGAATTTTTATGAGTGAACGCCTAAATCTAAATTGGTTCATAGATTAAATATTTTGATTCTTAAATTATTCCATCAAATAAATTGGTTTTTTCATCATTTTAAAAAACTAATTTAACTTATAATGAAATTTTTTAAAAATGTAATTATTTTATAACAAAATTTATTTAGAATTTATTTATGAACACGTACATTAAAAATTTTATTAAAAACAATGAAGAGACCATTTGTCGGATGTAATTTTTAGAAACTTCCAAAATAATAAAAATTTGTTGAACTAAAGTATCTAATTTAAAAGTCATTAAAAATTAATTTGAGTATTTATTCAAATTTTATAAAGGATGTCATTTTGCACACACGAATAAATTATGATTTTCAATCATGAAAGGTTTTAATTGCTAATAATTACATATTTGCATTGTTAAATTGTCAGTATTTAAATCTTTCTTGCAGTAAAAAATAACAATTTATTCATATATCTACTTAAAAAGTACACGGTACCTATTATTATTATTATTATTATTATTATTATTATTATTATTATTATTATTATTATTGTTGTTGTTGTTATGGTTGTTGTTGTAGTAATCATTTTTTATTTCATCTACTTTCTTTTTCTCTCAAATGAAAGTATTTCTGATGAACATCAAATTAAATGTATAAAAATCCTTATTCTAATATAAAAGGCAGATTCTACGCTACCCAACACTATTTTTGGGGTATGCGCGCTACCATCTTTATGTAGCATGACATGGATTAACCACTAAAAATGTCTCCAAATTATTTAAATGTTGATAAAAATATATTTAAATTTTATTATTGATGATAAGAATGTTTTTAAATAATTTAAAAATATAATAATAATATCTAATAATAAATATATATTTTTAAAAATTATTTTAAAGATTAAATTTTGATATAATTTTTTATAAACATAATTATAAAAATGAGATATTATTATTTTTAAAATTTGATAATTTTATTTTAAGTATATAATTTTTTGTGATTTTTTAAAAGTATTATTAGTTGTTAATAAAAAAATTATAAAAAAATATACTTAACAAAAAATATCAAATTTTAAAAATAATAATATCTCATTTTTTAATCATACTTACAAAAAATTTTATCAAAATTCAATCTCTAACATATTTTTTGAGAAATACAAATTTTGTTAAGTATATTTTGTTTTGTGATTTTTTAAAAGTATTATTGGTTCTTAACAAAAAGAATTATAAAAGAATATATACTTAACAAAAAATTACCATTTTTTAGTATAATAATATATGATTTTTATAATCATACTTACAAAAAATTACATCAAAATTCAATCTCTAAGATATTTTTTAAAAATATATATTTATTATTAGAAGGGGTGGGTGATGAAGTAAGGTACTGGGCCTTCCCTGTAACCCTAGCAGGGCCGGTAATTCGGTGGTTCAACAGCCTCCCGCAAGGCTCTGTGGCGGCGTTCTCAGACATTACCCGCGCCTTCCTAGCCCTGTTTACTACACACATCGCAAAGGCGACGCACCCGATCAACCTGTTGGGGGTAACGCAAAGAGCCAGCGAACCGACCAGAAAATACCTGGATAGGTTCAACGATGAGTGCTTGGAGATCGACGGCCTAACTTACACGGTGGCTAGTTTATGCTTGACGAATAGGTTGCCGAATGAGGATTTCAGGAAGCACCTTACCACCAAGCCCGTGTGGACGATGTAAGAAATCCAAAATGTGGCGAGGGAGTATATCAATGATGAAGAAGTTAGTCAGGCCGTGGCGGCCAACAAGCGGCAACCCGCTTACAACAAAGCTCGACAGCCTGGTAGTGGAAAAAGGCCAAAGGAGCACTCCAAGGACGGAGCTCCGGCCAAGACCTTCAAGTCGTTCCCTCAGGTAGGAAAGTTTACCAATTACACCCTCCTAACAGCCCCGATTGTGGAAGTCTATCAGCAGATTACTGACAAGGGCATCTTGTCGAAGCCCCGACAACTCAAGGACAGAAAAGGAGAAAACAAAAACCTCTATTGTGACTTCCATAAGGGGTACGGCCACACGACCCAAGATTGTTTTGACTTGAAAGATGCTCTAGAGCAGGCAATCCGGGAAGGCAAACTAGCAGAGTTCTCTCACCTCATAAGGGAACCAAGGAGACGGGATCGTGATCGCAATGGCGATGACAAGGGCCGCGTAGTGAGGTAGTGACAAGAGCCCGAGGAGGACGGTGAGCGTGGTCTCACTATCGTCAATGTCGTGGTCAGTAGAGACGCGGCTCCTAGGTCCAAATCGGTGAGCAGAAAAGACGCCAAAGTATTAGCCATGTCATCGTCCAATTCCACGCTTGCCCCAAGGAGGATACTGTCAATATCATTCAGCCCCGAGGACCAATGGTTTGATGAGCAGCCGAAGAACCCCCCCATGGTGATCACAGCTAGAGTTGGGACCAGCTTGGTAAAGCGAATCCTAGTAGATACTGAAGCGGATTCGAACATCATGCTTCGCAATGTGTTTGATGCTTTGGGCCTCTAAGACACCGATCTAAAGACCCACCAGCACGATGTCATAGGCTTAGGGGACAACTTCATCAAACTTGATGGGATAGTCTCCTTGCCAATATCGGTAGGAGGAGGACGAGGTAAGAGATCGATAATGGCGGAGTTCGTGGTCTTAAGAGACTCCACGGCCTATAACCTCATCATGGGAAGAAAAACTATAAATGAATTCGGTGTAGTGATTTCCACGAAGCTACTAATGATGAAGTTTGCTGCTGATGATGGGTTGGTGGGATCCATCAGGGAAGATTTGGAAACGGCGGTCGCTTGCGACAACGCTAGTCTCTCCCTAAGGAGGAAGTCCAAAGTAGCATCCAGGGTCTTCCTAACCTATCTAGGGGTGCGAGTCGACGACAAACCGAGGCCAGAACTCGAGGGAGACCTCAAAAAATTCATGGTCGGCGACTCAAAAGGAAATTTTACCTTCGTGAACAAAAACCCCCTCACGATTTGAAGGAACTGTTCGTGGAGGTGATCCGGGCAAACGGCGACCGATTTGCCTGGACACCATCCAACATGCCAGGGATTGACCCCTAGATCATGTCACACCACCTAGCGGTAAAGACGGAAGCTAAGCCAGTGGTACAGAGGAGGAGGAAAATGTCCAAAGAGAGAGCTGAAAGAGGTGGCCAGACAAATAGCCGGCCTATTTGAAGTAGGATTCATACAGAAACTAGACTACTTGACGTGGCTGTCGAATGTGGTCCTAGTTAAGAAGCCAAATGGGAAATGGAGAATGTGCGTGGATTATTCCGACCTCAACAAAGCGTGCCCCAAGGATTCCTTCCCCCTTCCCAATATTGATGCTCTTGTCGACGCGGCAGCGGGGTTCCGGTATCTGTGTTTTATGGATGTGTACTCTAGCTACAACCAGATACCGATGCACTGGCTAGATGAAGAGAAGACGGCATTCCTAACGCCAGGTGGAACATATTGCTACAAGGTGATGCCGTTTGGATTGAAAAACGCGAGTGCTACATACCAAAGGCTAATGAACAAAATATTTAAGGATCTTATCAGCAAGATGGTGGAGGTGTACGTAGACAACATCCTGGTAAAAACCACCAAGGCTGAAGATCTCATTAGCGACTTGGAAACTGTGTTTGCATCTCTTCTGCGGCACGACATGAAGCTTAACCCACTCAAGTGTGCCTTCGTTGTGGAAGCCGGGAAGTTCTTAGGCTTCATGATAACCCAGAGAGGGGTGGAGGCCAACCTGGAGAACTGTGAAGAAATCTTACAAATGAAGAGCCCGAGATGCATAAAAAACGTCCAGAGATTGGCAGGAAGACTCACCGCACTATCTCGTTTTCTCAGAGCCTCAGCCGCCAAGACTCTGCCATTCTTCAACTTAATGAAAAAAGGGATGGCATTCGAATAGACCCCGGCATGTGAAGAGGCCTTCAAGCACTTCAAGAAGATAATTTCGGAACCACCTGTCCTCGGGAAACTTAAGAATGGAGAGGCCCTGTACCTGTACTTAGCAATAACTGAGGAGGCTTTGTCGGCAGTCCTGGTGCGAGAAGAGGGAAAAATCCAGCAGCCAATCTACTTCGTCAGCAAGGCGTTACAAGGGGCAGAACTGAGGTACAGCAAGTTAGAAAAACTAGCGTACGCACTCCTGGCCTCCTCCCTAAATTACGACAATATTTTCAAGGGCACCAGATAACCGTCAGAACGGACCAGGCAATCCACCAAGTACTCCAGAATCCCAATTTGGCGGGCAGAATAATGACCTGGGCAATCGAACAATCCCAGTATGACCTGTAGTACAAACCCAGGCATACGATCAAGGCCCAAGCCATGGCTGACTTCCTGGTCTAGATAACGGGAAGCCTTCCCGAGGAATCGAGCACATAGTGAAAGCTCCATGTAGACGGAGCCTCCAACCAGACGTTCGGGGAAGTAGGGATCATCTTGGAAAGTCCAACCAGAGTCGTATATAAGCAATCGGTCAAGTTTGAGTTCCCGGTGTCCAACAACCAAGCGAAATACGAGGCCATTCTTGGCGGCCTAGTCCTAGCAAGAGAGGTCGGAGCTACCGGAGTAGAAGTGTGTAGCTGATGAGCGGATAATTTGTATACTTTTTGGCATTGTTTTTAGTATGTTTTTGGTATGATCTAGTTAGTTTTTAGCATATTTTTATTAGTTTTTAGTTAAAATTCACTTTTCTGGACTTCACTATGAGTTTGTGTGTTTTTCTGTGATTTCAGGTATTTTCTGGCTGAAATTGAGGGACCTGAGCAAAAATCTGATTCAGAGACCAAAAAGGACTGCAGATGCTGTTGGATTCTGACCTCCCTGCACTCGAAGTGGATTTTCTGGAGCTACAGAAGCCCAATTGGCGCGCTCTCAACGGAGTTGGAAAGTAGACATCCTGGGCTTTCCAGCAATATATGATAGTCCATACTTTGCCCAAGATTTGATGGCCCAAACCGGCGTTCAAAGTCACCTCAAGAAATCCCAGCGTTAAACGCTGGAACTGGCACCCAAATGGGAGTTAAACGCCCAAACTGGCACCAAAGCTGGCGTTTAACTCCAAGAAGAGTCTCTATACGAAATTTGCTTCATTGCTCAGCCCAAGCACACACCAAGTGGGCCCGGAAGAGGATTTTTATGTCGTTTACTCATTTCTGTACACCTTAGGCTACTAGTTTCTTATAAGTAGGACCTTTTGCTATTGTATTAGAAATCTTTGGATCTTTTTATCTTTTGATCACTTTAGATCTCTAGATCATCTTTGGACATTGTGTTCTTAGATCATTGGGAGGCTGGCCATTCGGCCATGCCTAGACCTTATGCTTATGTATTTTCAACGGTGGAGCTTCTACACACCATAGATTAAGGTGTGGAGCTCTGCTGTACCTCGAGTATTAATGCAATTACTATTGTTCTTCCATTCAATTCCGCTTGTTCTTGTTCCAAGATATCACTTGTTCTTCAACTTGATGAAGGTGATGATTGACGCCCATCACCATTCTCACCCATGAACAAAGTGACTGACAACCACTCTTGTTCTACAAGCATTTGAGGCTTAGTGAATATCGCTTGGATTCCTGATTGCACGATGCATGGTTGATCGCCTGACAACCGAGTGCTCGCCTGACAAACGAGCCAGCCATTCCGTGAGGTCAGAGTCTTCGTGGTATAGGCAAGAACTGATGGCAGCATTCAAGAGAATCCGGAAGGTCTAACCTTGTCTGTGGTATTCTGAGTAGGATTCAATGACTGAATGATTGTGACGTGCTTCAAACCTGTAACCTACTGGGCGTTAGTGACAGACGCAAAAGAATCACTGGATTCTATTCCGGTAGGGGAGGGAACCACACCGGTGATTGGCAGCACTGTGACAGAGTGTGTGCATTAGCTTTCACTGCGAGGATGGGAGGTAGCTGCTGACAACAGTGAAACCCTACACGAGCTTGCCATGGAAAGGAGTAGGAAGGATTGGGTGAAGGCAGTAGGAAAGCAGAGAGACGGAAGGGAAGGCATCTTCATGCGCTTATCTGAAGTTCCTACCAATGAGTTACATAAGTATCTCTATCTTAATCTTTATGTTATTTTCGTTCATCACCATTATCATTTGAGTTTGCCTGACTAAGATTTACAAGATGACCATAGCTTGCTTCAATACTAACAATCTCCGTGGGATCGACCCTTACTCACGTAAGGTTTATTACTTGGACGACCCAGTGCACTTGCTGGTTAGTTGTGCGAAGTTGTGTAATGCCATGGTATTGAGCTACCACGTTTTTGGAGCCATTACCGGGGATTATGAGAGTTGTGAAAAAGTATAGTTCACAATTTCGCCCACCAAGTTTTTGGCGCCGTTGCCGGGGATTGTTCAAGTTTTGAGCAAGCTTTGGTAACATCAGTGCCAAGATCCGGCAACTACATCAAGTTTTTGGTGTTATTGCCCGGGATTGTTTAGGCTGGACAACTGACGGTTCATCTTGTTGCTTAGATTAGGTATTTATTTTTTTCGAAATTCTTGAAGATGAATTCTAGAGTTTCATGATGATTTGTTGAAATCTGGCTGGCTGAGAAGCCATGTCTAATTTCATTGGACCGAGGTTTCAACTCATCACCACAAGAGCTTGTTGATTTCGTATCAATCTTGCTTTTGGAGCAGTGATTTGCTAAGGCTTGGCTGGCCTCTGGCCATGTCTAGTGTTTTGGACCGAAGCTTTCTTTGAAAGCTTGGCTGGCTGTAAAGCCATGTCTAATTCCTGGACCGGAGTCTTAGACTAACATTGCACTGATTCCTGGAATTCTCATTAAGAATTTTGATATCTTTTTTCACTTAATTTTCGAAAAACACAAAAAAATTTTACAAAATTATAAAATCCAAAAATATTTCTTGTTTAAGTCTAGAGTCTCATCATAAAGTTTGGTGTCAATTGCATGCATTCATGTATCTTGGTGATCTTCAAGATGTTCTTGATGATTTACTTACTCTGATCCTTGAATTCAATTTGACTTGATTGTTTTGTGTGTCTCATATGCATTTTCATTTTGTTAGTGTCAGTAGTTTACAAACTGCTAAGTTTGGTGTCTTGCATGCATTTTTATTTGATTCTTGTTGCATTTTGGTTTGTCCTTATTATTAAAAATCCAAAAATATTTTTAATTTGTGTCTTTTCAAGTCAATAATACAGAGAATTGAAGATTCAGAACATACAGCAGAGGAATTGCACAGAAAAAGCTGGGCGTTCAAAACGCCCAGTGAAGAAGGACAGACTGGCGTTTAAACGCCAGCCAGGGTACCTGGTTGGGCGTTTAACGCCCAAAAGGGTAGCATTTTGGGCATTAAACGCCAGAATATATACCATTCTGGGCGTTTAACGCCAGGATGGCTAAGGGAGGAAGATTTTGTTTTCAAATCAGATTTTTTTTCTAAGTTTTCAAAATCTTTTCAAAATCAAATCTTTTTCAAATCAATTTTCAATCAAATCTTTTTCAAAATTAACTCCTTTCCTTTTTCAAAGATACTTACTATCAATTAATGATTTGATTCAACATTTCAAGTATGTTGCCTTTTCTGTTGAGAAAGGTTTAATGATTGAATCATATCTTTTCTTGTTAGTCAAGTTTTTAATTTTCAAATCAAATCTTTTTAAAATATTTTTCAAATCATATCTTCTCAATCACATTTTTTTAAAATCAATCATATCTTCTTAACCACATCTTTTTCAAAATAGTTTTCAATCAAATCTTTTTGATTTCTAATTTCAAAATCTTTTTCAAAAATCACTTGATTTCTTTTCCATTTTCATTTTCGAAAATTAAGTAATGTTTTTCAAAAATGTTTTCAAAATTTTTCACTTAATTTTCGAAAATTACTTCCCTCCTTCTCACATCCTTCTATTTATGGACTAACACTATCCCTTAAGGCAAAATTCGAACTCTATCTTCCTTGTTAAGTTCGAATTTTCCACTTCTGTCTTCTACTCTTCTTTTCCTCTTACACCTAAAGGAATCTCTATACTGTGACATAGAGGATTCCACATTTTCTTGTTCTCTTCTCTATCTTATGAGCAGGAGCAAGGACAAAGGCATTCTTGTCGAGGCTGATCCTGAACCTGAAAGGACCTTGAAGAGAAAGCTAAGAGAAGCCAAAGCACAACTCTCTTTAGAGCACCTGACCGAATTCTTTAAGGAAGAAGAACACATGGCAGCCGCAAACAACAACAATGCCAACAATGCAAGGAAGGTGCTGGGTGACTTTACTGCACCTACTCCCGACTTCTATGGGAGAAGCATCTCTATCCCTGCCATTGGAGCAAACAACTTTGAGCTTAAGCCTCAATTAGTTTCTCTAATGCAACAGAATTGCAAGTTCCATGGACTTCCAATGGAAGATCCTCATCAGTTTTTAGCTGAGTTCTTGCAAATCTGTGACACAGTCAAGACTAATGGGGTTGACCCTGAGGTCTACAGACTGATGCTATTCCCTTTTGCTGTAAGAGACAGAGCTAGAACATGGTTGGATTCTCAACCTAAAGAAAGCCTGGACTCTTGGGAAAAGCTAGTCAATGCCTTCTTGGCAAAGTTCTTTCCACCTCAAAAATTGAGTAAGCTTAGAGTGGAAGTCCAAACCTTCAGACAAAAGGAAGGAGAATCCCTCTATGAAGCTTGGGAAAGATACAAACAATTGATCAGAAAGTGTCCCACTTATATGCTTTCTGAATGGAGCATCATAGGTATTTTCTATGATGGTCTCTCTGAACTGTCCAAGATGTCCTTGGATAGCTCTTCTGGAGGATCTCTTCATCTGAAGAAGACGCCTGCAGAGGCTCAGGAACTGATTGAAATGGTTGCAAATAACCAATTCATGTACACTTCTGAAAGAAATCCTGTGAACAATGGGACTAGTCAGAAGAAAGGAGTTCTTGAGATTGACACTCTGAATGCCATTTTGGCTCAGAATAAAATATTGACTCAACAAGTTAATATGATTTCTCAAAGTCTGTCTGGAATGCAAAATGCACCACGCAGTACTAAGGAAGCTTCATCTGAGGAAGAAGCTTATGATCCTGAGAACCCTTCAATAGAAGAGGTGAATTACATGGGAGAACCCTATGGAAACACCTACAACCCTTCATGGAGGAATCATCCAAATCTTTCATGGAAGGATCAACAGAGACCTCAACAAGGTTTCAATAACAATAATGGTAGGAGAAACAGGTTTAGCAATAGCAAGCCTTTCCCATCATCTTCTCAGCAACAGACAGAGAGTTCTAAGCAGAATACCTCTGACTTAGCAACTATGGTCTCTGATCTAATTAAGACCACTCAAAGTTTCATGACTGAAACTAGATCTTCCATTAGGAATTTGGAAGGACAAGTGGGTCAGCTGAGCAAGAAAATTACTGAGCTTCCTCCAAGCACTCTCCCAAGCAATACTGAAGAAAATCCAAAAGGGGAGTGCAAGGCCATCAATATGGCCGAATTCTGGGAGGAAGAAGAGGCAGTGAACGCCACTGAGGAAGACCTCAATGGACGTCCACTGACCTCCACTGAGTTCCCCAATGAGGAACCTTGGGAATCTGAGGCTCAAACTGAGACCATAGAGATCCCATTGGACTTACTTCTGCCATTCATGAGCTCTGATGAGTATTCCTCCTCTGAAGAGGATGAGTATGTCACTGAGGAGCAAGTTGCTAAATACCTTGGAGCAATCATGAAGCTAAATGACAAGTTATTTGGAAATGAGACTAGAGAGGATGAACCCCCTTTGCTCACCAAAGAACTGGATGACTTGTCTAAGCAGAAACTGCCTCAAAAGAGGCAGGATCCTGGGAAGTTTTCTATACCTTGTACCATAGGCACCATGACCTTCAAGAAGGCCTTGTGTGACTTAGGGTCAAGTGTGAACCTCATGCCCCTCTCTGTAATGGAGAAATTAGGGATCTTTGAGGTGCAAGCTGCAAAAATCTCACTAGAGATGGCAGACAACTCAAGAAAACAAGCCTATGGACTTGTAGAGGATGTTCTGGTTAAAGTTGAAGACCATTACATTCCTACTGATTTCATAGTCCTAGAGACTGGGAAATGCATGGATGAATCCATCATCCTTGGCAGACCCTTCCTAGCCACAGCAAAGGCTGTGATTGATGTTGATAGAGGAGAGTTGATCATTCAAGTGAATGAAGAATCCTTGGTGTTTAAAGCTCAAGGACATCCCTCTGTCATCATGGAGAGGAAGCATGAAGAGCTTCTCTCAAAACAGAGCCAAACTGAGCCCCCACAGTCAAACTCTAAGTTTGGTGTTGGGAGGCCACAACCAAACTCTAAGTTTGGTGTTGAACCCCCACACTCAAACTCTAAGTTTGGTGTTGGGAGGGTCCAACACGGTTCTGAGCACTTCTGAGGCTCCATGAGAGTCCTCTGTCAAGCTAATGACATTAAAGAAGCGCTTGTTGGGAGGCAACCCAATGTTTTATAATTAATTATTTTCTTTTGTTATTTTATCTTTTTTTGTAGGTTGATGATCATAAGAAGTCACAAAAACAATGAAAAAAGCAAAAACAGAATGAAAAACAGGAAGAAAAACAGCACACCCTGGAGGAAGATACTGCTGGCGTTTAAACGCCAGTCAGCCTAGCAGTTGGGCGTTTAACGCCCAGTCTGGCACCCATCTGGGCGTTTAACGCCAGAAAGGGGCACCAGACTGGCGTTAAACGCCAGTAAAGGGCAAGAACCTGGCGTTAAACGCCAGGAATGGGAACCAGCCCGGCGTTTAACGCCAGAAATGGCTCAAAACGTGGATTTTGATGCCATTTGGTGCAAGGATGCCTTTTCCTTGACACTACAGGATCTGTGGACCCCACAGGACCCTACCATCACTCTCTCTCTTCTTCCCCCATTCACCAATCACCTCAACACCTCTTCCCCAAAAAACCCCTCACCTATCAAATCCTACCCTTATCTTCACCACTCACATCCATCCTTCATAAACCCCCACCAACCTCACCCTTCAAATTCAAACCACTTTCCCTCCCAAACCCACCCATAATGGCCGAACCTTTACCCCCCTCTCTCCTATATATACCCTTCTTCAACCCTTCATTTTCACACAACCTAAACACCACTTCTCTCCCTCTTTGGCCGAATTCACCACCATCTCCCTCTTCCTCATTTCTTCTTCTTCTACTCTCTTCTTTCTTCTTTTGCTCGAGGACGAGCAAACATTTTAAGTTTGGTGTGGTAAAAGCGTTGCTTTTTCGTTTTTCCATAACCATTATGGCATCCAAGGCCGGAGAAACCTCTAGAAAGAGGAAAGGGAAGGCAAAGGCTTCCACCTCCGAGTCATGGGAGATGGATATATTCCTCTCAAGGGTGCATCAAGTCCACTTCTATGAAGTTGTGGCCTTGAAGAAGGTGATCCCCGAGGTCCCCTTTTCACTCAAAAAGGGTGAATATCCGGAGATCCGACATGAGATCCGAAGAAGAGGTTGGGAAGTTCTTACCAACCCCATTCAACAAGTCGGAATCTTGATGGTTCAAGAGTTCTATGCCAATGCATGGATCACCAAGAACCATGACCAAAGTGTGAACCCGAATCCAAAGAATTATCTTACTATGGTTCGGGGGAAATACTTGGATTTTAGTCCGGAGAGTGTGAGGGTGGCGTTCAACTTGCCTATGATGCAAGAAGATGAACATCCTTACACTAGAAGGGTCAACTTTGATCAAAGGTTGGACCAAGTCCTCACAGTCATATGTGAAGAGGGCGCACAATGGAAGCAAGATTCAAGAGGAAAGCCGGTCCAATTGAGAAGGCATGACCTCAAGCCCGTGGCTAGAGGATGGTTAGAGTTCATACAACGCTCAATCATCCCCACTAGCAACCGGTCCGAAGTTACCATAGACCGGGCTATCATGATCCATAGCATCATGATTGGAGAAGAAATAGAGGTTCATGAGGTTATAGCCCAAGAACTCTATAAGGTGGCGGACAAGACCTCCACCTTGGCAAGGTTAGCCTTCCCTCATCTCATTTGTCACCTCTGTCATTCAGTTGGAGTTGACATAGAGGGTGACATCCCCATTGATGAGGACAAACCCATCACTAAGAAAAGGATGGAGTACACAAGAGATCCCACTCATCATGAGATCCCTGAAATTCCTCAAGGGATGAATTTCCCTCCACAAAACTATTGGGAGCAACTACACACCTCCCTAGGAGAGTTGAGTTCCAACATGGGACAACTAAGGGTGGAGCACCAAGAACACTCCATCATCCTTCATGAGATTAGAGAAGATCAAAGAATCATGAGGGAGGAGCAACAAAGACAAGGAAGAGATATTGAGGAGCTCAAGCACTCCATAGGATCTTCAAGAGCAAGAAAGAGCCGCCATCACTAAGGTGGACCCGTTCTTTGATTTCCTTGTTATTTGTTCTTCTGTTTTTCGAATTTTTATGCTTATGTTTATCCATGTTTGTGTCTTGTGATCATTAGTGTCTTAGTGTCTATGCCTTAAAGTTATGAATGTCCTATGAATCCATCACCTTTCTTCAATAAAAACGTGCCTAATTGATAAAAGAAAGAATTGCATGAATTTTGAATTTTATAATAGTTTAATTATTTTGATGTGGTGGTAAGATTTTTGTTCTCTGAATGTATGCTTAAACAGTGCATATGTATCTTGAATTTGTGGTTCATGAATGTTGGCTCTTGAAAGAATGATGAAAAAGGAGACATGTTACTGAGGATCTGAAAAATCAATAAAATGATTCTTGAAGCAAGAAAAAGCATTTTTCAAAAAAAAATCGAAAAAAAAAACGAAACGAAAAAAAATATATATATAGAAATAAGAGTTGTGATCCAAGGCAAATAAGAGTGTGCTTAAGAACCCTGGACACCTCTAATTGGGGACTTTAGCAAAGCTGAGTCACAATCTGAAAAGGTTCACCCAATTATGTGTCTGTGGCATGTATGTATCCGGTGGTAATACTGGAAGACAGAGTGCTTTGGGCCACAGCCAAGACTCAATAAATAGCTATGTTCAAGAATCATCATACCTTACTAAGAGAATCATTAACACTATCTGGACTCTGAGTTCCTAAAGAAGCCAACCATTCTGAATTTCAAGGGATAGATTGAGATGCCAAAACTGTTCAGAGGCAAAAAGTTAAAAACCCCGCTCATCTAATTAATACTGATCTTCACAGATGTTTTTGGAATTCATTGCATATTCTCTTCTTTTTATCTTATTTGATTTCCAGTTGCTTGAGGACAAGCAACAATTTAAGTTTGGTGTTGTGATGAGCGGATAATTTGTATACTTTTTGGCATTGTTTTTAGTATGTTTTTGGTATGATCTAGTTAGTTTTTAGCATATTTTTATTAGTTTTTAGTTAAAATTCACTTTTCTAGACTTCACTATGAGTTTGTGTGTTTTTCTGTGATTTCAGGTATTTTCTGGCTGAAATTGAGGGACCTGAGCAAAAATCTGATTCAGAGACCAAAAAGGACTGCAGATGCTGTTGGATTCTGACCTCCCTGCACTCGAAGTGGATTTTATGGAGCTACAGAAGCCCAATTGGCGCGCTCTCAACGGCGTTGGAAAGTAGACATCCTGGGCTTTCCAGCAATATATGATAGTTCATACTTTGCCCAAGATTTGATGGCCCAAACCGGCGTTCAAAGTCACCTCAAGAAATCCCAGCGTTAAACGCTGGAACTGGCACCCAAATGGGAGTTAAACGCCCAAACTGGCACCAAAGCTGGCGTTTAACTCCAAGAAGAGTCTCTACACGAAATTTGCTTCATTGCTCAGCCCAAGCACACACCAAGTGGGCCCGGAAGAGGATTTTTATGTCATTTACTCATTTCTGTACACCTTAGGCTACTAGTTTCTTATAAGTAGGACCTTTTGCTATTGTATTAGAAATCTTTGGATCTTTTTATCTTTTGATCACTTTAGATCTCTAGATCATCTTTGGACATTGTGTTCTTAGATCATTGGGAGGCTGGCCATTCGGCCATGCCTAGACCTTATGCTTATGTATTTTCAACGGTGGAGCTTCTACACACCATAGATTAAGGTGTGGAGCTCTGCTGTACCTCGAGTATTAATGCAATTACTATTGTTCTTCCATTCAATTCCGCTTGTTCTTGTTCCAAGATATCACTTGTTCTTCAACTTGATGAAGGTGATGATTGACGCCCATCACCATTCTCACCCATGAACAAAGTGACTGACAACCACTCTTGTTCTACAAGCATTTGAGGCTTAGTGAATATCTCTTGGATTCCTGATTGCACGATGCATGGTTGATCGCCTGACAACCGAGTGCTCGCCTGACAAACGAGCCAGCCATTCCGTGAGGTCAGAGTCTTCGTGGTATAGGCAAGAACTGATGGCAGCATTCAAGAGAATCCGGAAGGTCTAACCTTGTCTGTGGTATTCTGAGTAGGATTCAATGACTGAATGATTGTGACGTGCTTCAAACCTGTAACCTACTGGGCGTTAGTGACAGACGCAAAAGAATCACTGGATTCTATTCCGGTAGGGGAGGGAACCACACCGGTGATTGGCAGCACTGTGACAGAGTGTGTGCATTAGCTTTCACTGCGAGGATGGGAGGTAGTTGCTGACAACAGTGAAACCCTACACGAGCTTGCCATGGAAAGGAGTAGGAAGGATTGGGTGAAGGCAGTAGGAAAGCAGAGAGACGGAAGGGAAGGCATCTTCATGCGCTTATCTGAAGTTCCTACCAATGAGTTACATAAGTATCTCTATCTTAATCTTTATGTTATTTTCGTTCATCACCATTATCATTTGAGTTTGCCTGACTAAGATTTACAAGATGACCATAGCTTGCTTCAATACTAACAATCTCCGTGGGATCGACCCTTACTCACGTAAGGTTTATTACTTGGACGACCCAGTGCACTTGCTGGTTAGTTGTGCGAAGTTGTGTAATGCCATGGTATTGAGCTACCACGTTTTTGGAGCCATTACCGGGGATTATGAGAGTTGTGAAAAAGTATAGTTCACAATTTCGCCCACCAGTAGCGACTCTCAGGTCATCACATCACAGATTAATGGAACATACCAGGCCAGAGATTCAGTATTACAAAAGTATTTGGAGAAGGTCAAGAAGCTAAGCCAGGAGTTTGACGAGGTCACGGTGCAGCACGTTCCGAGAGAGAGGAACACCCGGGCTGACCTCTTATCAAAGCTGGCAAGCACGAAGCCGGGAACGGGGAACTGATCTCTGATACATGGTTTAGTGAAGGAACCAACGGTGGCCCTGCATATAACACAAGCAACCGACTCTCCCTCCTGGGTGGACCCAATCATAGATTACCTGGAAAGAGGTAATCTCCTTGGTGATGACAAGACGGCAAAGGCGCTACGAAGAGAAGCGGCCAAGTATACAATAATACAAGGCCAGTTGTTTAAAAAAGGGCTTAACCAACCCCTATTAGAGTGCTTGTGTCCCAACCAAAAGGACTACATGTTACGTGAAGTCCATGAGGGGTGTTGCGGCTATCACATTAGAGGGAAGGCCTTAGCACGGAAACTCGTCAGGGCTGGGTACTACTGGCCCTCGATGACGGCAGAATCCAAAGAGTTCATGAAGAGATGTAGAAAAAGCCAGGAGAACTCCAACTTTCACAAAGCGCCGGTAGCTGAACTGAGCCTGTTAATGGCCTCCTGACCATTCTCGCAATGGGAGTCGACCTGTTGGGGCCTTTCCTGGTGGGACCTGGACAGGTCAAGTACTTGATAGTCACCGTCAACTACTACACCAAGTGGCTAGAAGCCGAAACACTGGCTAGTATATTCTCGGCTAATTGCCGAAAGTTCACGTGGAGACAAGTGATAACCAGATTCGGCATCTCGGAGGTCATCATCTTAGACAACGGCACTCAGTTCGCTGACAAGAAGTTCGAAGAATTTCTAACCAGCTTGGGCATAAAGCAAAAGTTCTCATCAGTCAAACACCCCCAAACTAACGGCCAAGTGGAGGCTGCGAATATGGTAATCTTACAAGGCCTCAAAAAGCGACTTGACCAGAAGAAAGAAGCATGGGTAGACGAGTTAGCCTCGGTCCTCTGGTCTTATCACACAACTCTACAGTCGTCAACCGGGGAGTCGCCCTTCCGGCTCACCTACGGGGTAGACGCAATAATACCCGTAGAGATCAGTGAACCCAGCGCACGACTACTTTTGGGAGGAGTTGAGGAGGCCGTAGAAAATGACTTGGTGGATAAGGCGAGGGAGATGGCCCACTTGTCGGAGACAGCGTTGAAACAAAGGATGGCCCTGTGCTACAATGCCAAATTCCTCAAGAGAGTGTTTGAACAGAATGACCTGGTCCTACGGCACAACAACGTTGGACTCCCGACGCCAAAGGAAAGAAACCTGGCGGCAAATTGGGAAGGCCCATACAGGGTGAAAAAGGTGCTCGGCAATGGTGCCTACAAACTGGAACAACTGGACGGCAAGGAAGTTCCGAGAACTTGGAATGCGAGTAACTTAAGGAGATTCTATTCCTAGCAGCCGAGGCACACTAGGCAAGCAAGCGTTCTACCGATTCATCTTGGTTTTGTAAGACCTGTATTGCTTTATGTTGGATTCTTTGCCCTTTGTTTGTCATTACTTCATGATGATATTATTTGTCATTAGTTGTCTTCAATTAGCTGTTTATCGGTAATTCATCATCTCTTGATTTCGTATTCAATATGAAAACTAATCAAAGTATTTCGCCAAGTAATTATCGCCAGAACGACACAGAATCCCGGGACTGATCACCCCGGGAACCTCTAAGCAACAGACAACACGGTAAACGACTACTGAAAGGATAAGAGCCACGGCCTGGCTTCACTAATTACCAACAAAATGGTAAACAAGTATAAGCGAATAGCTAATTACAAACAAAACGGTAAGAAAACAACAAACGAGTTGATTGCCGATAAAATGGGAAGCAGTTAATTCATATACCGGCAAAATGACAATTGAGTTTACTAAAGATAATTGTCCAAAGATCTACATATTACAAAAAGCCAAAAAACAAAAGACCAAATCACGTTAGACAACTATGGCAAATTTTATATCATTTTGAAGCCCCGAATGTTAGCTTTCCAACGCAACTGGAACCGCCTCATTTGGACCTCTGTAGCTCAAGTTATGGTCGATTGAGTGCGAAGAGGTCAGGCTTGACAGCTTTACGGTTCCTTCATTTCTTCATGAGTTCTCCCACTTTGCATGCTTTTTCTTCATTCCTTCAATCCAATCTTTGCTTTCTAAACCTGAAACTACTTAACAAACATATCAAGGCATCGAATGGAATTAAAGTGAGTTAAAATTAGCTATTTTAAGGCCTAAAAAGCATGTTTTCACATTTAAGCACAAATCAAGGGAGAATAGCAAAACGATGCTATTTCATTGAATAAATGTGGGAAAAGGTAATAAAATCCCCCAAATTAAGCACAAAATAAACCACGAAATCGGAATTTATCAAATCTCCCCACACTTAAACTAAGCATGTCCTCATGCTAAAATCAAGAAAAAAGCAAAGGGGTATCAACATTTATTCAATGCAAACTACCTAAATGCAACCTATCTACATGCAATCTATCTAAATGAATGCAACTACTTGGTCAAAATAGGTCAACTTCCAAGAACACATATATGAGTACAAGGGATAAATCCATAGCAATCAAATCAACCCACAATTGAATTGAATCATTGAAAGATTTTACAAACTTGCAAGAAAAGATGATCATGAGTGGAGACATATAATTGAGCGATCGAACCCTCACCGGATGTGTATCCGCTCTAGGCACTCAAGTGTATAGGGTTGATTCACTCAATTCTCCCTTAATCATGCTTTCCAAGATTTGTTTTTCATCTAACAATCAACAATTATTTTATGTATGCATACAAATATCATGAGGTCTTCCCCATAGGTTGTAATAGGGCTAGGGTCAAGGTAAGGATACATATGGTCAAGTGGACTAGAATTTGAATCTTTGATTAACCTAAGCTTCCCACCTAACCTATATAACAACCTATACAATTCAAAGCTAACCTAACTACCCATTCTTCACTTTTTCACACACTCATGCATTCTATTTTCGGTCACCACACATATGCATTGATTTTTATTAAGCTTTACTTGGGGCATTTTGTCCCCTTTTTATTGCGTTTCTTTTTCTTTCTTTTTTTTCTTTTGACATATATATATATATATATATTTTATTTTGTATGTATCTATTTTTTATTGTTGCAATAAAGTATATACAAAAGTATCAATGCATATGATTTTGCCTTTAATTAACACATGAATATGTACCCAATTCCCAAATATGAAGATACAAAAACACCCTTTCATCCCAACCAATGTTCCCGATTCTTCTCAAACTTGAATAATAAACACTCTCACTAGCCTAAGATAATCAAAGATCCAAACAAGGGACATTTATTATTTTTCACTTAAGGCTTGTAATGTGCTAAACTTAAGAACAATTGGGTTTAGCATAGGCTCAAAGTTGGTTAACAATGGAAAATAAAAGGTAGGCTATTTGGGTAAGTGAGCTAATGAAACAATGACCTTAATCATATAAATGCATGTATACACAAAATAATGGACATAAAGAATCAAACAAACCAAAGATCACAATCATAGAGAGAGAATAATGCACACAAGAATGAAAATAAGTGGTTATATGATGTAACCACACAATTATGTTCAAATCTCACATGCTTCTGTTCTTAGCTCAAAAACATGATCCACAATTGTATAATTCAAGCAAGTTCTAAAAAAAATTTTTTCAATCAATTGGGGTGCCCTATAGGTAAAATTCTTGGAAAATATCATGATTCTGACTAAGCTTAATATATACATATGCAATACAACCAAAAATCCTAAGAGACCTAAAAGTGAAATGCAAAAGTGTTGGGATTAGAAACTTGTTACCCAAAAATGCCAAGTGGTCGGACGACCTCCCCACACTTAAAAGTTTGCACCGTCCTCGGTGCATCCAAACATGAGCAAGGGGGTCCGGCGACTATCTTAGTTGCTACCTTCAGCTAGTAGGTCAACCGGTTGCTGCGTGTTCTTCCTCCCGCTTCCATTTTTGCTTATGGTGCATCAATCATGAAGAACAAAATAAACACTATAAGATGAGAAAATACAAAAGCAAGGAAGCGTGAATTGTTGGAATGAGGTAGATCACTAGAATTGAGTGGGTGAATTGGTGTGACATTAATGAGGGATAGGTGTGTGGGTTTTAAAATTGCGCGCGGTTTAGAATACACACACACTAGTACAAAAAGTTATGTCACAATTACACAAAAGAAAACATGCACTTCACTCATTCTAGTGTGCTTGAGATACTTTAAAAGACTTGTAGGTTAAGGCAAGCAAACAAGTAGTGAAGAAGCATAAAAGCATTCAAGAAAAAATCAAGCAATTGTGAAATTGGATAATGCATGGACATTGATTGATGTGTAAGTAAATTTGATGAACAAAATGGTATAGAGAGCTCACACATCAAACAATGACACATATTGAAGTTGTTGCAACACCTAAGTGACATAGAGGTGAAACACATGGATGATGTGGATCTTAGGGAAAAGAATATAGGAGTCAAGATCAATCACATAGCAAACATGGTCCACAAAACTTAGAAAGCTCAAAAATATGTCGCTAGGCAAGCTTTCGATCCAATTTCATAATTCCACAATCTCAATGCATGAAATAGGTGGTATGAACAAAGGGTAGATCACAAACAAGCATCACCTAAAAAAATGCAATGATAATATACAATTGCATAGCAATGGATGATGAATGCATGGTGGCCAAAACATGCAATTCAAAGAGGTAAGATGCATGAAGGCAATGTAACATGTACTTGGTGTTCACAAATGTTAAGCATGGAAAGTTCTAAACCAAGTAACCAAATATAACCTCAACAAAAAAATCCAACAATGACAATTAACAACAATGATGTTAAGATAACATCCTATTAATAATGAGCAGCAATAAACAGTAGACAAGATTAGTAATCCAACACTTATAATAGAAAACAAAAATTAAACTAACTAACTAACTAAAAGAAGTGGTGTTACATGATATTTGGCAGTGTTGGATGATGTTTGAAGGGTGGAAAGAAAAGAAGAGAAGAGAGAAGAAGGGAAGAAATGGAAAGAAGAGAAGAAAAGAAGGTGGGTGAAACAGGGGCAATCCACGCGTGCGCGTCATGTGCGCGTAAGCGTGGATTGATGAAATGGTAGCAACGCGTACGCGCAAGGTATGCGTGCGAGTCGATGGGTTATTTCGCAAACGACGCATACACGTGAAGTGCGCGAACGCGTGCATTGGGCACAAAGTTGGCACACTTCAGGCACAACTCTCGGGTGAATGTATGGGAAATGGAAAACTTCAATCCACGCGTGCGCGTGCATGACGCGTGTGCGTGGATGGTTGAAATTACTTGGGTCACGCGTACGCGTGGAGTGCGCGTGCGCGTGGAGTGCGCGTGCGCGTGGATGGTGCTCTATTTTTCAAAATTTTTCTATGTTTTTGCACCAAACCAAGCATTCCAAACCTACAAACAACTACCAAAACATCATAAAACCTTATTTAACATACTAAACTCCCAAATAAACATATCTAACCAAACAAAACATAAAATTAAACTAATTATTAGCAATATTTACAAAAAGGAAAAAAAAGGAAAGATGTTGCCATGGTGGGGTGTCTCCCACCTAGCAGTTTTGTTTATTGTCCTTAACTTAGACTTATGGGGAGCTCTTATCAAGGTGGCTTGTGCTTGAATCCATCCTTGAACATCCACCAATGCTTGGACTTCCATTGTGCTTCATCATTCAAAGTTAATAACTCTAAGCTTTAATGGAGTTCTTCACAAACCATAGGCTCCCAAAGTTGATCTTCCTTGTGCGATCCGGGATCACATACTTTGTTTTCACACCCGTCCTTGAGTTGATCATGGTGATTTCCTCCGGGTGGCAAGAGAGATGAATTGTCATGGAAGCACCAAACTATCCTCCTAGACCCATCAAATTGAGCACTAGTCCAACCCTTGCTCCTTGAAGCTTCAACCATAATGAGCCTAGACTTACAACACCAACCACTAAACATCCTCCACTTACGCTTAATTCCACAAAGCGTCCTAAGTTGGCCATCCGTCTCAAGTAAACCATATTCAAGTGGCATTACAAAACTAAGAGTTAGAAGTTTTACCCACTCAAATGAAGGATTGGATGACAACTTAGGTAGAGGGATTCCCAACGGTCTTGATAAGGCGCGCTCTTCTAAAGCATGTTCCACTCCCGTCCATCCTCTTCTAAAGGCTTCCACCACTTGGCAAGGTTCTTCAAGCTTCACCATTTGCCCAGCTTCCTCAAGTTCCCATTCTTCTTCACCAATGCTTTCAATGTCTTCCCCATCACTCAAATCATAGATAGGAGGTTTAGTAAAATCTACCTCATCATCAATTCCAAGTATAGTGGGGAAGGACTTTTCAAACTCAAAAGGATCATATATTGATGCAGAATCATCATAAATAGGAGGGCCTATTTATTTGGTCACTTTTTCCAATTCTCCAATCACATTGTGCCTTAGAGGTTGTGCACTCTCCTCCTCAACATCAACTTCAAATTCCATGGAAGAAGGCTCTTCAACTTGTGATTCCTCTATGTACTCAACATATCCTAAGGTGCCAACCACTACTTCCCTTGGTTCAATCATCTCTACCTTCTCCTCTTGTTGCACTTCTTACTTTAACTCACTAAACTCCTTGGTTGCTTCTCCATATTCAACAATGGGAGTGCCTTGATCGCACAAGCTTAGGCGGGATGAGACTATGTTACCAATGGCTTTTACTATGATAGCCATTTTTGCTCTTAACTCCGCAAACTTCTTTTCATCCTCCTCTTGTCGCCTTATGAGATGAGATTCAAGATCTCTCAATTCTAGCATGGGGGCTTCATTGGGAGGCGATGGTGGAAGAGAGGATTCATTGTTTGAGGGAAGGTTGTCGTAATTAGAAGGTGGTTCATATTGGTGAAATTCTTGAGGTGGTGTGTATGGACTTTGTGGTTCATGAGAGTATGGGTATTAGAAAGGTGGTGGTTCTAGAGATGGTTCATATGGTGGTTGGCATGGTGGATATGGGTTAGGATCATATGGAGATGAATGGTGGTATGAGGCATGTGAGTATGGTGGAGGGCTATATTGAGGAGGGGTCCATATGCATATGATGATTGTGGTTGACAACCACAATGAGGGTCATCACATACATTAGATTGGTATGTATCAAGATTTGAATTGTACCCATAAGAAGCTGGAGGAGGTTGTTGCCAAGAAGGTTGTCCATAAGCTTAGGGCTTCTCCCACCTTTGATCTCCAAATTCTTGATGCATGTTATCATTGTAAATTCCATCTCCTACAACATAGTTTGAACCACACTCATAGCCAAAGTTGTGAGAATTCATAGTGAAAGAGAAAATAAAAACAAAAGCTAACAAGAAACAGAGAGAACAAAATCCTACAACTAGCAAAAACTAACAAACAAACCAAAAATCAAGATATCCACAATATATACAATAGCCAATGACATAGCACCATTACAATCCCCGGCAACGGCGCCATTTTGATTCATGAGATTTGCTCGATGGTCTAGAATTTCCTCAAATGAAATCTTCGTTGCAAGTATAGTTCTAAACCAACAAACAATCCTCCTAATCAAAAATTTGGTTGTCACATGTACAAACCCCAAATAAGAATTAACCGGAATATTTGGACTCCGGGTCGTCTCACGAGGATTGCAATGAAGTGAATGCTTATTGGCTATGAAGGAACAAGGGGGTTTGATTTATAAAAGGGACAATAAAATAAATGGGCAAGAAAAGTAAATCAAGCAAGTAACTAAAGAAGGCAAGTAATAAAAAGAGACATCTATGGCAAGGATTGAGAATATAGACTTTATATCCTAGTCATACAATGATTAATTCATCTTATTTAGTCAACTCCAATACATAGGGAGAAAGTCAAACGAGATTAATCAATCATATCACAATAATAAACAAGAATTTATCTTATTTCGTCATCTCCAATATTGGAAGAAGGTGTAAGTTATCTTCCATGAGAGAAAGTCAAACAAGACTAGCTAATCTCAATCCAAAAGTCCTAATCAACTCACTAATTGAATTAGCAAAAGATTAGCGTCAATGGGAATAATATTAGCTAACAATTCTAGATCACCAACATGAGTTGGGTTTTCATGACTCAAGATTGCCTAATTACTCTTTCCAAGCCAAGAATGCTCAAGATCTACTCTAAAGCCCAACCAAGCATTTTGTCAAACACTTGGTGGGTACAAAAGGAAAGCATGGTAAATTGCAAGAAAAGATAAAATCTACCAACTATCAATTGCAAGAAAAGTAAAATCACAACTCAAATCAACAACAAAAGAACATCAAACATTAAATCTCATCAAAGAAAATCTAAATTCAACATGAGTGCATGAGCATAAAAGAGACATGAAAGTAAAATTAACATCACAAACTAAGAGAATTAAAGTGTAGAAACAAGAAATTGTAGAGGAAACAAGATGAAAACATGAAATTAGACCTAGATCTAAGATGGAAATACCCTAAGAACCTTAATTCTAGAGAGAAGATGGAGCTTCTCTCTCTAGAAACTAAACTATATGATGCTAACACTTCAAAAAATTGATCCTCCCTTGCCCAAGCTTGAATTCTGCATGAAATAACATTAGAAATGAGTTGGATTAGGCCCAAAATGCTCTAGAAATCGATGAGGCCATGAGTTGCTTTGAGTAAATCACGTGCACCAATCGGCATGCACGTGTACAGTGCGCGTGCGCGTCCCTAGACGTCAGGCAACTATGGCAAATTTTATATCATTTTGAAGCTCCAGATGTTAGCTTTCCAATACAACTAGAACCGCCTCATTTGGACCTCTGTAGCTCAGGTTATGTTCGATTGAGTGCGAAGAGGTCAGGCTTGACAGCATTACGGTTCCTTCATTTCTTCATGAGTTCTCCCACTTTGCATGCTTTTTCTTCATTCCTTCAATCCAATCTTTGTCTTCTAAACCTGAAACTACTTAACAAACATATCAAGGCATTGAATGGAATTAAAGTGAGTTAAAATTAGCTATTTTAAGGCATAAAAAGCATGTTTTCACATTTAAGCACAAATCAAGGGAGAATTGCAAAATCATGCTATTTCATTGAATAAATGTGGTAAAAGGTGATAAAATCCCCCAAATTAAGCACAAAATAAACCACGAAATTGGGGTTTATCAGGGATTTGGGCCCATGCATGGTTACTTGTGTTATTAATGGTGTACAATTTTCTGACTGCATGTATGATTTAGGCTCGTGTGCGAGTATTATGCCATTATCTGTATATGATGCTTTGAGGCTCCCTTCCTTAAAAAGGTTGGCAGCACGTTTTGTTTTGGCAGATAAGAGCATTATCTCAATGGCTGAAATTGCTAAGGACGTACTAGTGAGCATTAATGGGCTAACATTTCCTATTGACTTCTACATTTTGGAGATGCCCCCTAATGAATCAGGAAGACCGTCATCCATCCTGCTTGGAATGCCATTTATGAAGACTTCAAGGTTCAAATTGGATGCCTTCTCAGGAACTTACTCTTTTGAGATAGATGGCAGAATAGTGAGCTTCAACCTAGATGAAGCTATGAAGCACCCACCAGAAGATCACTCTATCTTCTAGTGTGACATTATTGATGAGACTGTGGCTGAGGTTCACCAAGAAGAGGTAGAAGAGACGCTTATGGAGCAAGAGGCAAGTGTGGGGACACCCCCTAAGCTTATTGAAGATACATTACCACCACAATTGGCTCCAGATGATCAAGAACCTAGCCATGAGCAGAAAATGGAGTTGAAGCCCCTTCCACCCCACCTCAAGTATGCTTAACTTGAAGATAATTAGAAGCTCTCAGTTATCATTGCAAGGGAACTTACTTCCCAACAGGAGGAGTAGTTGCTTAGTGTGCTGAGAAGCCACAAGAAGGCCATTGGGTGGAGCTTGGCAGATATAGTAGGCATCAGCCCTCAAGTCTGTGAGCACCGTATATTTTTAGAAGATGGAACAAGGCCTGCCCGTCAACCTCAAAGGCGGCTAAACCCCACCATTCTAGAGGTGGTCAAAAATGAAGTAACTAGGTTGCTTGAAGCTGACATCATCTATCCAATCTCGGATAGTGAATGGGTCAGCCCAGTACAGGTGGTTCCAAAGAAATCTGAAGTCATAGCAGTAAAGAATGAGCATGGAGAGTTCATTACAACTAGAGTGCAGAACGCCTGGAGGGTTTGCATTGATTACAAGCATCTTAACCAAGCTACCCACAAGGATCACTACCACCTGCCCTTTATCGATCAGATGCTTGGTCGCCTGTCAGAAAAATCACACTACTGTTTTCTAGATGGTTACACTGGCTATATTCAGATTCATAGAGCTCCTGCAGATTAGGAGAAAACTACTTTTACATGTCCCTTTGGAACGTATGTGTATAAGAGGATGCCTTTTGGCTTATGTAATGCACCGGCAACGTTCCAGAGATGCATGATGAGTATTTTCTAAGATCTTCTTGAGAACTGTATGGAAGTTTTTATGGATAACTTTAGTGTGTGTGGTGATTCTTTTAGCCTTTGCTTGGATAGTTTAGCAAGAGTATTAGACAGGTGTGTTAGTTCAAACCTTGTATTAAATTTTGAAAAATGTCATTTTATGGTCCAACAAGGTATTATTCTAGGACATGTTGTTTCTAATACTGGTATTTCAGTTGATCCAGCAAAGGTAGACGTTATTTCTGGTTTACCTTACCCCTCTTCCGTGAGTGAAGTCTATTCGTTTCTTGGCCATGCAGGTTTCTACCGGTGATTTATCAAGGACTTTAGTAAGGTAGCACTGCCCTTATCCCGACTGTTGCAGAAGCATGTTGAATTCGAGCTGAGTGCGGACTGCAAGGAAGCGTTTGATAAGCTGAAGACCGCCATGACCCAAGCCCCTATTGTGAGAGGGCCTAATTGGAGTCAACCATTTGAGATAATGTGTGATGCCTCCAACTACGCAATAGGAGCGGCACTGGCTCAGCACGAAGGTAAGGACCCTTTTATTATTGCCTATGCATTTAAAGTTTGGTGTTTTAATCTTAAAATTTTAAAGTTTGGTTTCTTTTGGTGTTTTCCTTTCAATTTTTGAAAATTTAGTGTCTTAGATCTAAAAAATTTAAGTTTGGTGTCTTTTAGTTGTTTTTCTCTTTCTTCATTAATTCAAAAAATCAAAAAATATCTTTTCTATCTTTATTTTACAATTATTTTCAAAAAATTCACTTAAAATTTCAAATTTTAATTTCAAAATTTTTATCTTATCTTATTTTGGTTTTAAATTTCAAAAATCAAATCTTTCAAAAATCTTATCTTTTTCAAACACTTATCTTATCTTTTTATCTTTCTTTAAAATTCAAAAATTCAAAAATCTTATCTTATCTTATTTCAAAATTCAAATTTTAAAATTCAAATTTAAAAATTCTAAATTCAATTTTCAAATTTTAAATTTCAAACTTCAAAATTCAAAATTTAAAATTCAAATTTCAAATTTTAAATTCAAATATTTTTAATTTTAAAACTTATCTTTTCTTAGTTTCATTATATTATCTTTCTTACCTAACTTATCTTATCTTTCCTATCTTATCTTCTTTTAAATTTTAAAATTAAATCTTTTTCAAATCTTTTTAATTATTATCTTATCTTGTTTTCAAATCTTTTTTAATTAGTTACTTGTTTTCTCTTCTTTTTCAAAACTTCCCAACTAATTCATCTTTCTTCTAATTTTCAAAATTTCTTCTTCTCTTTCTCTCTCTTTTTTTCAAAATTCATTAATTAATTTTCAATTATTTTTAATTAATTAACCTTTATTTTTGAATTTAATTAATAAATAAAACAAAAAATATTTTAATCATAATTTACATCTTATTTCTTAATTCTTCTTCTTTTCCTACCTTTCTTCATCATGAACCCAAATGGGAATGAAGAGTTTAGAAGAACTCTGGGGTCCTACACAGATCCCACTGCTGACTTCTATGGAACAAGTATTAGCATACCTCACATCAGAGCAAGTAGCTTTGAACTAAACCCTCAACTTATTACTCTAGTGCAGCAAAACTGCCAGTATTCTGGACTTCCACAAGAAGAACCTACAGAGTTCTTGGCAGATTTCTTAAAGATTGCTGACACAGTACACAATGAGGGAGTAGACCAAGATGTCTACAGACTATTGCTCTTTCCTTTTGTTGTAAAGGACCAAGCAAAGAGGTGGTTAGATAACCAACCCAGATCTAGCTTGAAAACTTAAAAACAGCTAGTGGACAAGTTTTTAAATCAATACTTCCCTCCAAGGAAACTGACCCAGCTGAGACTAGACATCCAAGGCTTTAAACAAGGAGATAATGAATCTCTTCAAGGGTGCTAAGAAAATGTTTTTCAAAATGAGTACAGTTAGACACCAAAATGTCCCACTGAAATATTTTTTAAAATGGGTACAGTTAGACATATTCTACTATGGACTTTCAAACATGGCTAAAATGTCTTTAGACCACTCTGCTGGTGGTTCCATACATATGAGAAAGACCATTGAAGAGGCTCGAGAGCATACAAAATGAGTCTTTAACGCAGCAGCTACACTCCCTTGCACAACAAATTTTGAAATTGCAAGAGATGCTGCAAGAAGCCCGAGCCTCTAACAGAACTATAGAGGCACAGTTCAGTCAAACTAGATAGCATTTATCTAAACAGATAAGAGAAGTGTGTCTGGCACTCATTAGTACCATAGAGGCTGAGCCTCAAATGATACACACTGTTGAGGAACAAAATGAAGAAATGACTCAAGAAGAACTCTGGGGTCCTTCACAAATCCCACTGCTGACTTCTATGGAACAAGTATTAGCATACCTCACATCAGAGCAAGTAGCTTTGAACTAAACCCTGAACTCATTACTCTAGTGCAGCAAAAATGCCAGTATTCTGGACTTCCACAGGAAGAACCTACAGAGTTCTTGGCGGATTTCTTAAAGATTGCTGACACAGCACATAATGAGCGAGTAGACCAAGATGTCTACAGACTATTGCTCTTTTCTTTTGCTGTAAAAGACCAAGCAAAGAGGTGGTTAGATAACCAGCCCAGATCTAGCTTGAAAACTTAAAAACAGCTAGTGGACAAGTTTTTAAATCGATACTTCCCTCCAAGGAAACTAACCCAGCTGAGACTAGACATCCAAGGCTTTAACCAAGGAGATAATGAATCTCTTCAAGGGTGCTAAGAAAATGTTTTTCAAAATGGGTACAGTTAGACACCAAAATGTCCTACTGAAATGTTTTTCAAAATGGGTACAATTAGACATCTTCTACTATGGACTTTCAAACATGGCTAAAATGTCTCTAGACCACTCTGCTGGTGGTTCCATACATATGAGAAAGACCATTGAAGAGGCTCGAGATCATACAGAATGAGTCTTTAACCCAGCAGCTACACTCCCTTGCACAACAAATTTTGGTGTTGGGCAGTTATCACCCACCAAGGAGGAAGGTCCCAAGAGAAAAATGCATAAGGGATGGAGAAACAATACAAGCCCTACCCTAACAAGCAAGGAGAATCAAGCTCATTACACTAAAAGAAAGCTTGTTAGGAGGAATTCAAATCTGAGGGCACTAATCTCCTCCTCTCCTCTCATGGAGTCATTGCTGTTAACCAACTGAAAGAAGAGGAAGAAAATCAGCAATCGAGTGTCAAGCTAATGACATTAAAGAAATGCTTGGTGGGAGGCAACCCAACCATGGTAGTTAGAACAGAGAACAGAAAGGTTCAGTAATGAAAACAGAACACTCTGGATGGAGTGTCTTGCTGGCGTTGAACGCCAATATCCAAATTGGCATGCTTGCTAGCGTTGAACGCCAGCCAGGGAGCCAAGTTGAGTGTTCAACGCCACAATTGGGAGGAAAGCTAGCGTTGCACGCCAGCCATGGTGTAGTAGCTAGGCGTTCAACGCCCATATGGAGGGCAGGGAATTCAATTGCCCTAGCCTCTCAGGACTAGTATGTCCCACAGAATCTCCACCTACACCACCCTCTTCTACTCTATTCTTCTCTATTGTTCATATTTGCTCGAGGACAAGAAAAACTCTTAAGTTTGGTGTTGCAAAAGCTTTGCTTTTTGACTTATACCACTCCTAAGTATGGCACCAAAGACTGGTGAAACCTCTTTGGGAGAGTTGAGCTCTAACATGAATCAGTTAAGGATGGAGCATCAAGAGCATTCCGCCATCCTCAATGAAATTAGAGAAGATCAAAGGGTTGTGAGGGGAGAACAACAAAGGCAAAGGAGTAATATTGAAGAGATCAATCACTATATTGAATCCTCAAGGAGGAGCACTAGCCGCCACCATTAAGGTGGATTCGTTCTCTTTATCACCTCTCCTTATGCTATTTTTTTGTTTTCTGTTATGTTGTATTGTTTATTCTCTTGTTCTTATTGCATGATCATTTCTATCTATGTCTTAAAGTTATAAAATGTTCCATTTATCTCTCACCTTGCTTAAAAGAAAAATTTTAATTGAAAAGAATTGAGAGATACATAAATTTCAAGTTATATAATAAGAATAGTTCAATCATTTTGATGTGGTAGCATTGCTTTAGTTTTTTGAATGTATGAATAAACAGTGCATATTTGAAGTTGAAAACCGTTGGCTTTGTGAATAATAAAACTACAACAGTTAAAAACCGTTGTCTATCAAGTTATGGTTTTAAACCGTTACGTCATGAAAGAGAACGGTTCTAAACCTTTGCCTATCTAGCAACGATTCTAAACCGTTTTTTAAAAATTATTGTCAAAACTGTTGTCTATGCTAGTAACTATGGCAACGGTTTTTTTGTTGCTGTTGCCTTAGGTAAAAAACCGTTGCCTATGAGCATTGGTAACGGCCGCATATACCACAGGTTAAAAACTATTGCCAAAGCGTTGCCTAAGGTTTTCGAAATGGTTTTTCGATCTATGGCAATGGTTTTTAACCGTTGTGAAAACCCTTATTTATTGTAGTGTAATTTAAAAATATAAAATAAAATCTTAAAACAAAATTTGTTTACAGATGCAGAATTTGATAGAAAAGTGCCTACAATATATATGAATAAAGATGAAGTTGTGAATATACTTTTGACCAGAGCAAGGATAGATCCTGGATTTACAACTCTAGGTATCCATCTTGAAATTCTCTATCATGCAATTTATGTTTTTCATCCTGCAACGTGTTTTTAACAGCCACTATTTTCTTCATTCTTCTTTCACTCAAATATGTGAACTGCATGAACTTAATTTACTTTACAGGTCTTAGATTAAAGCATTCAAAAACTGTATATACATAAACGCATAAATTTATATGGTTCATATAATTCACTATCTGGTATCCAGATCTGTGATGATGATGAGTCGCATAATTTTTAAGCAGTGATTAATTTTTTGTTAAGCTAACATGTATATATAGCATGCATGGTTTGAAAGCTTTAATAATTAATTATTAGTGTTATTATATATGTGGCTATGAAAGATGGACAGAGCTTCAATACGTGGGGATGCAATTGAATATATGAAAGAACTTCTGAAAAAGATTAATGACCTTCATAACGAATTGAAATCAATGCCTCCTACGGCACCTGCTTCAAGCTTGCATCATCCTTTGACACCAACAAATAATAATACTGCTACTCTACCAGCAGCACCTTCTCTTCCTAGCCGCATGATGATTAAGGAAACTACTTCTTGCCCCACTTCTTCATTGCCAACTCCCAATGACCATCCTGCCAGGGTAATATTAACTACAATTTAGCCGGTCTTTTATTTATAGTCCATTCATTATATTTTGGATAATTATTCTTGAAGTTATAATCTACCTTGAAAAAATTTATGCCCTTTACTAAGATATTTCATATAGAACATTTTCTGCACCTCTTAATTATTACATTCTTTTCTTCTACATGATCAATCTCTCCTCTTCAATTTCCCTAGTGGGCTATCAAAATTAAATTCACCTAATTGTAGCAATTTTCAATTCTATATTATTTCAATAACCTACTCTATCCCACATAATGGATCCATGATATGAGATGAAGATACATGCATCTCCTAGAATAGTTTTATAGCTAAGATAAGGTTTTATCTGAGATAAAGAAAAGCAATATAAGCCCATGTCACTGTCCCATTCGAAATAGATATCGAATGCAGATTGCCCTGCTCCCAACGTTGGAAGTGAAGTAATAACCCTTCTAGGAACGCTTGCTTTCCCACTTTCCCTTTTCCACTTGCTGCATATTGCATATTTATTAATTAGTATAAGTGTTCTACCATGGAAATAATTAATAAGAAAATAGACTTTAAACAGAAATGTTATCTGCACTGTCAAATTTAGTCACCAAATTGGTCGTTATGTATTTGAATATTGTAGATATTCTAGTGAAAACGATTCTATAAAAGTCTTCATGTGAAATATAATTCCAACATAAGGTTAAATAAATTATACGCTTTGTCAAAGAAGAAACTTCTAAGACTGAAATATTACTATAGGAACACAAACTCATTTTGATGTCAAATTACCAGACTGAAACAGATCCTGCTGTTATTGCATTGCTAATTGAAAAAAGAGCCCCACATCTTGCTAAAAACATGGTAATTTTTTTTTAATTTTATAACTTTTATTGTTTCGTTGTTTTAACAGTCTTTGTGTACATGTGTAACTGCTGAAGAAATTGAATTCTACCAATTGTTATATAGACCTATGTAGCAGGAGATAGAGTTGTTACTGATCCTATGTGCAAGCCCTTTAGTATTGGTAGGTTTATTTTATACTTCTCTTTATTAAATTTGAAATATGCCCATATATTTATTTTAACAAATGTAGTTGACTTAATAATCTTTTTTTTATAGAAATTTGTTTTGTGTATACTCTAAAAAGCACATGTTTGATGACCCCTCACAAATAGAAATGAAAAAAAAGCAAATACATAAAGTTTGAAGGAGACGGCTATGGTTTTAAGGTATATTTATTAGTGTAGAGTTAATAACTTTTTCTTTATAGATTCTAAATTCTGTAACTTATCAGTCTTAGTCCATGTTTTCTTAGAACCTGTAAGCTTTGAAATTTAAATATAATTCTTAAAAGAAAATATAAAAAGTAAATGCAGAGAAATTCTTCAATTAATTGTTCGTATTGGTTAGTCAAATGTCCATTATTTTGGCTTTCAGCTATTAAAGTTCTGCTTTTTGGTATAGGGGTAGATCTCAGCTAATCTAGATTGCCTCAAGTGGTGGTAGGGATCAAAAAGATTCAAAAACCGGAGAATTTGAAGTTAACTTTTATGTTAAAATGAGATTTTAAAAAAGAACATTACAGTCTTAGTTATTTAAAGTTATCATATCATAAATATATCCTAGCTATGATATAATGCCCCCTCCAGCAACGATATGGTTCTTGTCTTGCCGAGTCCATTTTGGTTTATTGTTTTTTGTTTTATTGATATCTTATATTAATATATGCGTGTACATTTATTGATATCTTATATTAATATCTCATAGGCTAATGATGTTGAAAGCGAGTCTATTTACTCCCTTTGATGCTAGGAGATAAGCCGATCATGGCAACGGACATTCAAGGACAAATATTTGAGATTTTATGTAATTAAATTTTATTGAAGTTGTTGTTTTATTTTATTTTTTAAAGAAAAACAATAATAATTATGTAGAACAATATCATATGTAGTTATATTTGAAATTATTGATATTGAGAATTTTTTTATATATGGAGTTATGTTTTATATTTAGAAATTGTGTTATAAAATATTTAGTTTTTAAATTTTAATATTAAAAAATAAATTTTTAATTTGTGTATGTAATAAGATAAGATTAATGAATGATTTAAAATTAAAAATAAATAAAAAGTTATAGGATTTTTGAAGGTTTGAAAATCTCATAATAGTTATTTTTTGTTAAATTAAAAAATCAATTTGTGGAGTTTTTAAATGCCATAAAAAGTAATTTAAAATCGTCAAGAAAGTTCAATATAAAACTCCCACTAAACATACACAAAATCCTCACGGAATAGATTACGGAGGTTTTTAGAAATCTCCCACAAAAGACCTCGTGGCACCTTAAATTTTGGAGATTTTAAAAATTCTCACAAACCATTTGATGAGGTTTATAAACCTCCACAAATAAGAGAAAAATCTGTCACAAATAAACAAAATTCTTGTAATGAATGTATGAAATTGTATTGTAAAAGTTTAGAATATATAATGTCCATAAGCTGAATTTTCAAAATGAGTAATAATAGCATCCTATGAAGCACAGACACGGACACGGACACGGGACACGACACGACACGCGACACGGCAACACGCGAATTTTAAAAAGTTGTCGGACACTGGGACACGCATATATTAATAATATAATATATTTAAATAGATATATGTCTTAATAAAGATATTTTCAAAAACAACCATATGATATGCATTTTTCCTAAAGTGTATAGGTATTCAAAAGATAAAATTCTAAATTCCTATGTCTTAATAAAGATAGTAAGAATTTTGTACATCACATGTACACAAAAAAAAAAGTTATCTAAAGTTATTCTTTCTCCATCATATATGGTTGATATTTTCATCATTAGAAAAAGTCACTCTTTCCAACTCCGGTTCATCAAGAGAAAGGTGAGCAACTTCAAGAACACCATTTTCTTCATCAATTGGTGAAAAAGCATCTCCAGCAATATCCCACATCATAGTTTCTCCTTTATTATATTGTGGAGTTTTTCTTGAAAGAAGACGAAGATTAGTGTGGACAAATACTAAATTTTCTGCACGTTTAGGCTTCAACTTGTTTCTTTTCAGGGAATGGATAAAAGAATACGTGCTCCAATTCCTTTCACAACAAGAAGATGAAGATGGTTGCCCTAGTAGCCTAAGAGCAATTGGTTGAAGAAATTTTGCTTTACTACCATAAATTAGCCACCAAGACTTTGCATCAACTATGCCTCTATCATTCAAAGAGTCATAATCATCAAAGACACCTCTACCATCAGAAAAGCTTGCAAATTCAATGTTTACCTTTCTCCTCTCTTCTTCATTAGGAAAATACCTCTTCAAGCATTTAACTCTCTCATTAGTGATCTCAATATCTTGATGAGGAGAAACTCGTGTAAGATCTTCTCTCAACCATTGGTGGCTATAATAGCTATATAATTAGTGTTTAAGCATAAATTAATAATGATTCAATTATCTTCACTTATAAATAAAAGTTATAAACAATAAATGTAAAAAGTTACCTTGGATTCAATGAATGTGCTAAATAATGAAGAGGTGTGCTACTTTTTTGTCCATCTCTAACAATATCTAATTCAAGAAGCACAAAACAAAACAAAACAAAACAAAACCAAACCAAGGAGATGCATATAACAAAATAGAAATCCAAAATCAAATGGAAGCACAAAAATGACAAAACAAATCAGAACCAAAGAGAAGCACAGAGGCCAAAGAAAAATAGAAATACAGAACCAGAAAATTGATTGATGGAAAAATAAATATTCTCCCTTACTTGAAATGGAGGATGCAGAAGAGCACGAGAGCAGGGCAACGGTCACAGTAGAAGTGGCGACCGGGGAGGTGGCGAACACGGCAACGAAGAGGTGGCGAACTGGGGAGTGAACGGCAGTGAACGGCAGCGAACGGCGATGACAAGCACCGCAGAAGAAGTGACGGCAATGAAGAGGAGATGCTGAGATTAAAATTGAGTGGGTGTGGAGAGAGATGATGAACATCCACGGCGGTGACGACCGGAGGTGGCGGCGATGGCTGGAGGTGGCGGTAGACTGGCGGTGAGGAGAGGGTGAGTGGGTTGGAGCCACAGAGCCAGAGACGGGTTTGGAAGTGGAGGTGAAAGGTTAGGTTTTTAACTTTTTGTTAAAGTGAAGGGTGAAAGACTGAAAGTGAAATTGATGTTCCAAAATGGCATTGGGCCGTGTCCGGCCATGTCTGGGCCGTGTCCGGGCCGTATCCGACTTGTTTTTTTGTTTTTTTGGACAGGACACGTTTGGACACGGGAGACACGTGTGTCGGACGAGTATCTTCGTGCGTCGTGTCCGAAATGTGTCCGACACGCCGACACGGCAATTAAACAAAGTGTCCGTGCTTCATAGATAACATCTCTCGAAAAAAACATATATTAGTTTATTTATTTATAAAGTTGATTTTTTTCTCGTGAAAGGCATCTTTTAAAATAATAATAATAATAATAATAATAATAATAATAATAATAATAATCAAAGGTCATCAGTAAATTAAAATATATGAATTATATTAGGAAGATTGTTTGAGGATAATTATATAAGATTGAATATTTTTAATTGAACGTATTTATAAATTATAATATAATATATTTTATATTTAACAATAAAAGAACTCCTTCTAATCAAACAATAAAGAGAAAAAAAAGATATTTTATATTTTAGTTTATGTATTGTTATATATTTTTGTTATATTAAAAAAAGACTAAAATAAGATTAATATAAACATAAATTAAACATGAAAGGCTCAATTTAAACCAAAGATATTTACAGTTTTAATTTTATGGAAAAGGAAAAAAAACAAAGAGAAGTTATTATATTCATCCACGGAAACACAAAATTAAATAATAGGGGAAAGTAACGAATACATTTGCAAACAAGAATGAAGTTGGTTAAATATTTTCGGAAATTGTGCTTCAATTAATTGATCATTGACACTGTTTACTGTTGAGTTAAGTAATCATGGGTCTACATCTAGCATTTGCACCAATAATCTCATGTTACATGAAGATGGGAAGTATATCCCAAAATTAGTGTTGGGTACTAGAGAATCCACCAATATAAAATTTTTAAAAAAGATTTTATAAGGATCAAACCTTGCTTATTAAGAGGATTAGTGTCTAGTTATCATGTTCCAATTGAGTTGACACAATAACAATAATATTAGAGTTTTATCAACATGTATCCTAAATTTATTAAAGATGTTTATGTTGAAAAATTTAATGATTTTATTTATTTTTCAATATATACATTGAAAACTTTAAAAAATTTTAGCATTCAAATAAAAAATTTATGACAAACATCTTAGTAAGTATTAACTTAAAATGCTGGTGGTTTCTGTCTTCTTTAGAATTCAGATCAGAGTTTAAATAAAGTATATTAAAAAATATAAATTTTTTGGACATTTCGTCGTTAAAAAATATAAAATTTTACGATATTATATTGATTACCGTAATTCAAAACCATGTTACACATATAAATCAAATCAACTCATTAGAATGAAATAGCAATTGATTTCAATGAAAAAGGTGAAATAGACCAATTGACGTATTGATTATCACTCCAAATTAAAAGGTTCTTGCAATAATAATTAGTTTAGTAGCTTGTCACTTCCTTGGGTGCTAATTATATTGTTCAAAGTTGTTAATGATATCAATATAATCAATAACGTTAACCTCATTCGTTTGTCAACACATATCGTATACACAAACATATACCTTTTTCCTTATTATATTATTAATTCTTTTGGATACATCCTAAATGCTATTTATGACAAACCCCAATATATGAATATAAGGACAAATCTTCAATGAGTCACTTTCATAGAAATCCATTATTATGTAGATAATAATGCCTAAGGGGTCAACTTAGAGATAGAATGTTTTTGGTCACTATATATAGTGTACTAGTGCTTTCTTACGATTGTAAGAAGGCTTGCTTGTGACACCCATTTACTTTTTCCCCTCTTAAATTCAGACTATATATGAGTAGAACGAAATTTTTATATGCCAATTGAGCTACGCCTGCAATACATTTGTCTATTGATGCTCAAATTGGACTTGGTAGAAACTGCCATTGACTTTAAGCGCCAAATATTAACCACCTTATAACAATTTTAATTTTATTACAAGGACAATTTTGTTCTCTTCTTTTGAGTTAACAATTTTTGTTCAAGTGATGATGGACATTTATACATGATTTTAAACTGAAGTTTTGATCATGTATATATAGTCACAATAATTATGCATTGGCATTACACCACAATTGCAGTTAGTCGGTTAGTTTCTAAACGGGTCGAAGATGTTGTGCGTACGGACAGGCGACCTGGATGCGAGTTGGTCATGCGTGATTGGACCTCCCGGGCATACATTGGAGGGAGAGGAAAGGAGCTTCACGATCTCCCGGGTTGATGGAGTGGTGAGAGGGGGAGCCACCTGCAAAAGGGAATCCGAAACTCAAGTCAGAATCCATACAAAATAGCAGAAAAGGTGAGGGTTAGGTGACATACCTCGGGGGAGGGGTAGGGCCCTCCCCCTTATATAGTCTACACCTAGGCTGGGTCCCACAGGAGCAGACCCACCTTCTAGAAAATTTTCTTTCCCCAGTTGTCATGTACCTCGTGGGAAGGGAGGAGGTGTCTCGGGTTTCCTACCGGTTCAGTTTTGCGTACCTGTCGGGTTGGCCAGCTGGGCCGGGGCATTAGACCAACTGGGCCCGGCCGGAAGAGTTCCTCCAACGCGCTAGCTATGGTCGTAAGTGCCGTTGTTGGTGCGTTCTATTCTACTTTCTCTTTGGTTGGATCCTTGCGGGGTCGGTCGCTTGTGATAGGGGCGTGCCCCTTACGCACGAGTGGGTTTCACCATTACGAGGGAGTGTCATTCGTCGCCTCATTCTCCGCGCCAATCATTTAATGCCATTATGGTTTATTTGAAAGCTTGGGGGAAAAGTCAGTTCTACCCATGACTTTCGTGCTTCCCTGTAGTGGCAGTTATTCCTCAATGTTCACTTTCTTTCCCTCACTTTCAGGTTCCATCTTCTCATTTCTGCATCCCTTCTCATTTTCCTCTCCTACTTTCTAGATTCTACTGCCATTATCCGTTTCCAATTCAACTGCATTTCCTCAGATTTTTCCAATTTTCCTTGACAGCAATCTTCCTGGTAAGCACCTCTTTCTCAATCCCCATGCTACTATTGTTGTTGATGCCACTGCTTTGCTTTGCTAACAAAGTATATCGGCTGTTAGATTTTTCCCTTTTCTTGTACCAAAATGGCCACCAAGGCTTCGTCCGTTACTTCCAAGTACAGGAATAGCGTCTCACCGTCCTTGGGCTTGCCGAGGACTGGGGGTACCGAGAGTATGCTTTTGAAGTGGTTCAAAGCCTCTTCGCACGCTGGAGTCCACTCAAAAGCTGTTCCTTTTTTCATCAAGCTAAAGAATGGAAGGGATTTAGCCGCCGACGCGCTAAGAAAATAGGATAGGGCCATGAGTCTTTTGGCCAACCTCTGCACGTCTTTGATTCATCCCGAGCTCGTCATTCGTAAAATTTCCTCGCACTTCTCAGGGTTGACTTCAACTCCCCTCTGGGTTATCATGAAACCTAGGAACTTCCCGGCTCCCATGGCAAAAGCGCACTTGAGGGAGTTAAGCCTCATATTGTGTCATCAGAGGGACGCGAACACAATCTTTAGGTCACCAACTAGGTCTTCCGATTGGCTGGTCTTTACCCGGATGTCGTCCACGTACACCTCTACCGACCTCCCGATAAGGTCTCTGACAACTTTGCTCATCAGCCTTTGATAAGTTGCTCCCTTATTCTTTAATCCGAACGGCATTACCCTATAGCAGTAAATGCCACTTGGTGTTATAAACGCCATTTTCTCCTCGTCTGGCCGGTGCATTGGCACGCCTTGTTGAGGTCCGAGTAGTCTACACACATTCTCCACTTCCTGTTGGCCTTCTCAACCAGGACTACATTCGACAGCCAGGTCGAGTAGTCTAGTTCCCGGATGAATCCTGCTTCTAACAAGCTGGCCGTCTGCTTGGCCACCTTATTGGCTCTCTCCATCTTCCTTTGTTTTTGGGCTACGGGCTTGGCATCTGCCTTCACAGCCATGTGATGTGACATGAACTGGGGGTCAATCCGCGGCATGTTGGCTGGTGTCCAGGCAAACAAGTCGCCATTTGCTCGAATCATTTCTATCAGAGGCTCTTTCAGGTTGTGGGGGAGGTTTCTGTTCACGAAAGTGAACTTGTCATCCGAGTCCCCGACTCTGAACTTTTCCAGATCTCCTTCAAGCTCTGGTCTTGGTTTGTCATCAATCCTAGCGTCCAAATCGGCTAGGAAGACTTTAGACGCCTCCTTCGACTTCTTCCTTAGGGAGAGGCTGGCATTGTCGCACGCGACTGCCATTTCCAGGTTTCTCTTGATGGATCCCACCGATCCATCGTCGGCTACAAACTTTATGATTAGCAACTTGGTACATATTACCGCACAGAACTTGTTGATTGTTTTCCTACCTAAGATAAGGTTGTATACCATGGAGTCTCTCAGAATGACAAACTCCGCCATTAGTGACCTCTTTCCTTGACCTCCTTCTATGGAGACCGAGAGGGAGACTATTGATAAACCACTATTTTATGGTTTATCTTGTGCTCAATTGAGTGGTTTTTATCAACTCTTTACCCACTTATTCATATGATTTGCATGGTTTTACGTTTTCCTACCTGATTTTGTTCTATGATTGAAAACTTGATTCCTAGAGTCTTTAATTTGTGTATTTTAATCATCTCTTATTACCATTTGATACCTTGATATGTGTGTTAAGTGTTTTCAGAGATTACAGGAAGCATGCAAAAGTGGAAGGAATACAAGAAACTGAAGGAATTGCCAAAGCTGTCAGCCTGGCCTCTTTACACTCAAACGGTCATAACTTGAGCTACAGAGGTCCAAATGACGCGGATCCGGTTGCGTTGGAAAGCTAACGTCCGGGGCTTCGATTTGATATATAATTTGCCATAGTGGCCGTACAGCTAGGCAACGCGAACGCGTGCTCCACGCGGACGCATCGCAGTGACGAAAATCAGCATGGCAGATTTCATCCCCAGCGATTTCTGGGCTGTTTCTGACCCAGTTTTTGGCTCAGAAGACACAGATTAGAGGCTATAAAGTGGGGGAGTCCATCCATTCATAAAATAACACATTCATAATTCACTTTTCATAATTTAGATGTAGTTTTTAGAGAGAGAGGTTCTCTCCTCTCTCTTAGGATTTGGATTAGGATTAGGATTTCTATTAGGATTTATCTTATTGGGATTATTTCTTCTTCATCACAGGTTCAATGTTCTTTTTATTTATTTTCTCTTTTATTTGTTTATGAACTTTTCATGTTAGAATTTTCTTAATTAATATAATTTGAGGTATTTCAGACTCATGATTGCTTTCCTTTGTTTATATAAATAATTTAGATTTTTTCCTTTTAGCTTTGGTTGATTAATTGGTAACTCTTGAGTTGTCAAACTCATCGTGATTGATAATTGTTATCTTTGCTGATTAATTTGGATTCCTATAACTCTAGTCTTTTCTTAAGGAGTTGACTAGGACTTTAGGTGTTAAATTGATTTGTCCACTTAACTTACCTTCATAGTTAGAGGTTGACTTAGTGGTAGCAAAAAAAAAAAAATATTTCTCATTGCCATTGATAAGAATAACTAGGATATGACTTCCAGTTTTCATATCTTGCTAAGAGTTTTATTAGTTATTAATTTATTTATTCCTGCAATTTATTTCTCTTGTTCAAAACCTTTTCAAAACCCAAAATACTGTTTTCTATAACCAATAATAAAACACACTTCCCTGCAATTTCTTTAGAAGACGACCTGAGGTTTGAATACTTCAGTTTATAAATTTTATTGGGTTTGTTACTTGCGACAACCAAACATTTGTAAGAAAGGAATTCTTGTCGGTCTAGAAGCTATACTTACAACGCGAATATATTTGTGAAAATTCTAGATTGCGCAAGAGTTTCGTTCTCCAACTATCCTGTCATGTTTTATAAAGTTATCTCCCAGGCCGACCACCCCGTGCTTATGAGTTTTTAAGTCGGTTTCTCGGAGGCCCAGAGTGTCAAACACGTTTCGGAACATAATGTTGTAGTCGGCATCGGTGTTAACAAGAATTCGCTTGACCAAACCTATTTCCACTATTGCCATGATTACCATGGGAGGGTTCTCCGATATGTCGTGGAACCATTGGTCCTCCGATCCGAATGATATCGTTGGGGTTCTCCTTGGGGGGCTCCATGGTTAGTTGATGATATGGCCAGAACCTTAGCGTCTTTCTTTGTTGCTGACTTTGATCTCGGTGCTACGTCCCTTCTGACTACGACATTCATGACAGTGAGGCTGCGGTCGTTGTCTTCTTCGGGCTCTTGCATTGGCTTCACAACATGGCTTCTGTCGTCGTCAGACCAGTTGAGCTCTCACCTCCTGGGTTCTCTTATGAATTGTGAGAAGTCTGCCAGTTTGCCTTCACGAATTGCCTGTTTCAAAGTATCCTTTAAGTCAAAGCAATTTTGGGTTTTATGGCCAAAACCTTTGTGGTAGTCACAGTACAGATTCTTGTTTTTACCAGTTCTGTCCTTGAGCTGGTGAGGCTTCGACAAGATGCCTTTGTTGGCTATTTGTTGGTATACCTCAACAATCGGGGCCGTAAAATGGGTTTAGTTTGTGAATTTTCCTACTTGGGGGAACATTTTGAAGGGTTTAGTCGGCCCTCCATCCTTGGAGTGCTTTTTGGGCCTTTCCCAGGTTCCGGGCTAGCGAGTAGGAAGATGGGCGGGCTACCATTTGTTGGCCGCTACCACTTGGCTGACCTCCTCGTCGTTGATGTACTCTCTCGCCATATTCTAAATTTCCTGCATGGTTTACAGAGGTTTGGTAGTGAGGTGTTTCCTAAAGTCTTCATTCAACAGCCTGTTTGTCAGACACAGGCTGGCCACCGAGTCGGTCACGCCGTCAATCTCTAGGCATTCATCGTTGAACCTCTCAAGATACTTCCTGGTCGGTTCCCCGCTTCTTTGGGTCACCCCTAGAAGGTTGATCGGGTGCTTGGCTTTGGCAATGCGCGTGGTAAATTGTGCTAGAAAACCACGGGTTATTGTAGCGAAAGTCGTCACAGACCCTTGAGGTTGAACCATCGGATTGCCGGTCCTGCCAGGGTCACGGGAAAAGCGCGACATGTCACCTTGTTGCCTACACCCTCCAGGTTCATCCTGGCCTCAAAGGCTGTTAGGTGTTCCAGGGAGCCTTGGGTTCCGTCGTATCTCATATCCGTTGGCTTGTCCAAATGTTTCGGCAGCCGGACCTCGAGAATGGAGTGGTGAAAAGGGATTGCAACCATGATTATAGGGTTTCGTCGCCTTCTCGGTCTCTCCCTGTTCTCTTCTCGGTCTTTCTCCTCAGCGTCTCTCTAAGTGCCAAATATAGAATATGGGGTCTTGTCGTCTCCTCAGTATTTCCCTGATTTTCCCTTGGCCTTCCGACACTGTGCGGGTCGGTGAAGATCGGGAGCCAGTTGTACGCCTAGCGTGGTTCCTCCAAGGGCTTCTTCCTCGGGCTTCCCCTCTACTTTGAGGACACCAGAAACGACGTTGACTCGGGCCGAGTGAAAGAGCATTTTTGTATAGTTAAGAATTTCACACAAAATAAGTCTCGTTGATAGTATAGTTCCCAACCGACAAGCAATGCCCAATCAAAGTTTTAATAGTGGTTGGTTGTCACAAGTACAAACCCCAATAAAAATTAACCAAAATATTCAAATCACGGATCGTCTCACAAGGAATTGCAATGAAGTGATCAATTATTGGCTATGAAGAACAAGGGGGATTGATTTGTAATTGGCAAGGAAATATAAAAGCAAGAAAGTAAATAACAAGAACTAATAAAAGAAAAGGAAAATAACTCTTGGCTAAACATAGAAAATTGAGAACACCATCCTTGTCTACAAACCATATATTGACAATTATGAGGGACTAACCCATTAAGTCAAACTCTGTGCTTTAAGTATGTCAAATAGGCTTGATCAATATCAATTCATAAGTCCTAACCTAGCTACCAATTGACTTAGTAGTAGGCTAGTGTCAATGATTATTAAAATGACCACCAAGGGTTCTCAAATCACCAATTCAATGAGACCTAATGACTCAAGGTCACTCACTTTCCTTAGCCTAGGCCAAGAGTAAAGAAAACTACTCAAAAACTAGAGAAACCATTTCATCAAACACCTAGAGTGCAATAAAAGTAAACATCACAAAATGCAAGAATTAACAAAAACCTATAACTATCATAAGCAAGAAATCAACAATAGCAATGAAGATAACATAAAAGAAGACATGGAAACATAAAATTACATTAGAAGAAATCAAGATCCAACAATGGTTCATCAACATAAAAGAGAGCAAAATAAGAAATTAACAAGAGAAGTGACTAAACTAAAATTCTAGAACAAATAAAAGTAAAGGAAAACTAAAATGAAACAAAATTAAAATCTAGATAAAAAAGGTAATGGAAATAAGAACCCTAAATCTAGAGAGAGGAGAGAGAGCCTCTCTCTCTAGAATTCTACTCTAAAACATGATGGAAACTCTTCTATGACTACTTGGTTCATTCCCCCCTCAATCTCTGGTTCAATAGCATCAGAAATGAGTTGGATTGGGCCCAAAATGAGCTAGAAATCAGTAGCCACGAGTTGCTTAAAATTGCCTATGCTAATCCTGCGATGTGCACACATAAGCGATGCGTGCGCATCGCCTAAACGCCAGGCAACTATAGCAAATTGTATATCATTTTGAAGCCCCGGATGTTAGCTTTCCAACGCAACTAAAACCATTTCATTTAGAGCTTTGTAACTCAAGTTATGAATGACTAACTACGAAGAGGTCAGGATTGACAACTTTGCAATTCCTTTATTTCTTCATGAGTTCTCCATTTTTACATGCTGTTTCTTTATTTCGTCAATCTATTCTTTGCCTTCTAAACTTGAAATCACTTAACAAATATATCATGACATCGAATGGAATCAAGATGAATTAAATTTAGCTATTTTAAGACCTAAAAAGCATGTTTTCACACTTAAGCACAAATAAAGGAGAATTTACAAAACCATTCTATTTTAGTGAATAAATGTGGGAAAAGTTGATAAAATCCTATAAATTCAACACAATATAAACCCTAAAAATGGGGTTTATCAACCTCCCCACACTTGAACAATAGCATGTCCTCATGCTAAACCAAGAAAGACAAGAAAAGGGGTATGAATATTGTGCAAATAACCTAAACGCACCTATCTATATGAATGCAACTAAATGCAAAGTGATTCTACCTACTTGATTAAAAGTAAATCAATCTCCAAGAAAATATATGAGCAAGTAGGGCTAACGTAGTATGATGATTCATGAATCCTACCAATTCAAATATCAAAATTGAAGTTCAAATAGACTTGCAAGTAGAAAGCTCATGAAAGTCCGGAACAAGAAATTAAGCATCCAACCCTCACCGGAAGTGTATCCGCTCTAGTCACTCAAGTGTATAGGGTTGATTCACTCAATTCTCCTCTAATCATGCTTTTCAAGATTTATTTTTCATCTAACAATCAACAATTATTCCATGGATGAATACAAATATCATGAGGACTTATCTTTAGGTTGTAATGAGGTTAGGGTCAAGGTAGGATTGTATATGGTAAAGTGGACTTGAATTTTGAATCTTTGATTAACTTAAACTTTCCCACCTAACCTATATAACAACCTATACAATTAAAAGCTAACCTAACTACCCATTCTTCACTTTTTTCACACACTCATGCATTTCTCTTTTCAATTCACATCCCATATGCATTGATATTATTGAACTTTACCTTGGAGCATTTTGTCCCTTTTTTATTGCATTTCTTTTTCTTTCTTTTTCTATATTTTTTTCTTTTTTTTCTTTATACATTTTTTCTTTTATTTTTCTCTTTTTTTTCAAACTAAAATATATACAAGGATGTCAATTCATATGGTTTACACATTTAATGCATGAGTATTAAATGATAAGTACACTTTTATCCCAACCAATGTTCCCAATTCCCAAAATTTTGACAAAAACACAAAAGTACACTTTTATCCCAACCAATGTTCCCAACTCTCCCACTTTTAAATGATAAACACTCTCACTAGCCTAAACTAATTAAAGATCTAAACAAGGGACATTTATTATTTTTCACTTAAGGCTTGTAATGTGCTAAAATTAGGAACAATTGGGTTAAGCATAGGATCAAAATTGGCTAACAATGGAAGATAAAAGGTAAGGCTATTGGGTAAGTGAGCTAATTGAGAAAATGGCCTCAATCATATTGGTGCATTAATACACAAAACAATGGACATAAAGAATCAAACTAGTGTCCATGGATTGGATCGTATCCGCAGATCCGTGGTAAATATCCGCATCCGATCCGAAAATTGCAGATACGATCCAATTTGCACCCTTTGCGGATCGGAACGCGGATATCTGCTCTACATCCGTGTATCCAATCCGCGGATCCGCAAATCTGCACAATAATAATTAAAAATAAATAAATATATATGTTTGATATTATATTTAATTGTTTGTATCTTTTAGTTAGTAATTATTATTCATATATTGTATTATTTTATTTTTGTTATTTAGAAAGAGTTTGATTAATTAGGAATAAATAAGTTTAAAAGTATAAAAGAAATAATTTTATTAATTTTTTTTACATAGAAATGTGATTAAAAAGAGAAGGTTTAATTATGCGGATATATCTGATATCAAATCCGATCCGAGCCGCACATTTACGGATCGGATGGATCGGATCTGGCACTAAAAAGCACGGATATCATATCCCGATCCGATCTGATGAAAATTGTGTGGATCGGATCGAATTTTTGGCCATATCCGATCCGATCCGATCCGCGGACACCCTAATCAAACAAATCAAAGATTACAATCATAGGAATTGAATAATACACACAAGAATGAAAGTAAGTGGTTATATGATGTAACCACGCAATTAGGCTAAAAACCCACATGCATGTGTTCTTTGCTCAAAAACCATGTTCTAAAAAAATTCTTTCAAGCAAGTTCAACCATAAAAAATTTTTCAAATTGGTAGGGTGCCCTAAAAACAGTTTCTTGGAAAAGAAGTCATCACCCTAACCAAGTATTCCTAACATAAAAAGAAGTGGTAAAATATGTACAAATTCTAACTAACATGCAACCTATCATGCAATGCAACAACTAATCTAACAAAGAAAACTAAGAATTGGTGTTGAAAGGAAATTGTTAACCACGGAAGTCGGTCAGACGACCTCCCCACACTTGAGGATTACACCGTCTTCGGTGCATGCAAAGAAGAGCAAGGTGGACGGGTAGCTAAAACTGATGAGCTTCTTCAAAGGATTGTGCGTATGAACTTATTTTTTTCCCCATTCCGAAGCTTTTTCCTTCCTCCCTTTTTGGTGGCCAACCTAAAAGGAGAGAAAAAGAAAGAAAATTAAGCCTATAACAAAGATATCAAAGCAAAAAGAACATAGGCAGGGGCTAATGCCAAATAAGAGTAAGATTCTCAACTACAGGTAGCTACAGCATGTAAGTGAAAAAATAATATAAGTTAAGGCATATCAACTCAAACTTGATGCAAGAGTAAAATCAAAACATAAGTAAATGCCATGAAGAGCATGTTGAGCATCAAGTTCAAACAAGAAAGATTGGGTCATGAAAGACAATATGAGTTCATATCAATGCACAAAGGATACAAAAGTCATCAAAGATTAAGCATTGACCTAAAAATTTTATCACCCAACAATACCAAACAAGTCAAGAAGCACAAAAAAAATCCAAGAAATTTTTAACAATTGAGTAGGAGAATTCAACACCATTAAAATAAGAAACTTAGAAAAGAAAATAAGAACAAGCTATAAAAACAAAATTAAAATGCAATGAATAAAAGTATGCAAATGTAATAAACAAAAGAAAATGAAAGATGAGAAAAATTAAAAGGAAAAAATTTCTTTTATTTATTTATTTATTATTATTTATTTATTTATTTTTTTTAAAAGAGGGAAAAGAAGAAAGTAAGAAAGGAAGAAGAGAGAAGAAGAAAAGTAGAAAGAAAGAAGAAGGAGAGATGAAAGAAGAAGAAAGGAGAAAGGAGAAGAAGCAGGGAGCGGAAACGAAGCGTACGCATGGGGTGACCCTTTTTTTTTCAAGAAGCATACAAATAGAATTTAACACTCTCCTAACCTCTAAACATTCTAAATCAACCAAAATTCAAATTAAAAAAATCTTTTAGTTTTTGAAAAAAATTTCAAAGACAAAACAAACAAAACTTGCACTTAAAGCAAAATGCAATTCAAAACAACTATCCTAATCTAAACATGAATCTAATAAGCAATCTAGCAATCAAAGCATTATGCAAAAGTATGAAAAGAAGAAAATTACATAACAATGGCAACCCAATTCATTCATTGATTATATCTACAAGAGCATGGAAAGAGGCTACCATGGTGGTGTGTCTCCCACCTAGCACTTTTATTTATTGTCCTTAAGTTGGACTTATGGGGAGCTCTCATTAAGGTGGCTTGTGCTTGAATCTATCCTTGAACATCCACCAATTCTTGAATTTCCAATAAGCTCCATCATTTATAATTAATAACTCCAAGCCTTGATGGAGTTCGCACAAGCTAAGGGCTCCCAAATTTGATCCTCATATATTCCCGGATCCCAAATCTTGTTTCTACACCCATCTTCAAATTGATCATCACAATTCCAATTGGGTGACAAGTGATCTGAATTCTCATGTGAGCACTAAAGCATCTTCCTAGACCCCTTTAATTGAGAACTATACCAACCATTGAACTTAGACTTTGAGTTTCCAACCATAAGGAACCTTGATTGGCATCCCCCCACTAACCAATTCTCTCTTGCTCTTGACTCCACAAAGAGCTCTAAGTTGCCCATCCGTCTCAAGCAAACCATGTTCAAGTGGGAAAGTAAAGCTTAGGGATAAGAATTTTACCCACTTGAATGTTATGTTAGATGGTGACTTAGGAAGGGACGTCTCCAATGGTCTTGTAAGGTTCATTTCCTTGTGCTATTCTTTGAATACCTCCTCCTCTTGGCAAGCTTCTTCAACTTCAATTCCTTGCTCACCAACGTCTTTTACACATTCTTCATTGGTGGAGCTCGCCTCTTGATCAACCTTTTTCAATCTTTAATCATTCATATTATGCCTTGGAGGTTGCGCATTATGCTCCTCAACATCATCTTCAAGTTTGATGGAAGGAGGTTCAACAACTTCCAAAAAATCATAAAAAACATCACATGGTGTAGAAGTGCTCTCAAGCTTGAAATCCACCTCTTGTTCAACTTTGCCTAGGCTTTCAACCACTTCTTCTTCATCAACAATCTCCATCGTTTCTACTTGTTGCACGACACACTGCATGCTCCGCTCTTAGGTTGATTCTCCACATTAATCCGTGGAGATGATTTGTCTACGGTGTGAATCCCATGCGTCCAAGTTGGCTTTAATTTTGGCAAGGTTAGCCTCGATAGCTTCGTTCATCCTTTGGGCTTCATCTTGCTCCTTTTGACGGATGATTGCTTGAAGCCGATCCATTGCTTCCTTGAAGCGATCCATTGGCTCTTGTTCCACTTGACTAGTATAAGTAGGATCATATTGCTCTTGGATGGATGGATATGGGTGTTCTTCCATTGAGGGTTGGGGTGGAAAGGGAAATTCATTATGTGGTTGAAAATTCTCATACATAGGAGATGGTTCATATTGATAAGAATATTAAGGTGGTAGTTCTTGAGGGTATTGGTGGTAGAATTGGGGTGGTTCTACATATGGTTCATATGGTTCAAAAGGTGATTGGTATGGTAGATATGGATTGGGATCATATGGAGGTGTTTGGTGGTATGAGGCTTGTGAGTATGATGGTTGAGGGCTATATTGTGGAGGGGGTTCATAGGCATAGGGTGGTGGATGTTGATAATCACAAGGGGATCCACCATAGCCATTTGATTGGTATGCATCTTGGAGTGGCTCTTGCTCATATCACATTTGGGGAGGTTGTTGCCAAGAGGGTCGATCAAATCCTTGAGGCTCCTCCCATCTTTGATTGTTCCATCCTTGATGCATGTTGTCATTGTAATTTCCATCTTCTACAACATAGTTGTAACCACACTCATAGCCAAAAGGGTGAGAATTTATGGTGGCAAATAAAAACAAAGGCTAACAAAAATAAGCAACAAGTCCTAAACCTAACAAAAACTAACAAACAAACAAAAGGTAAACATATTCACATATTCACAATAGCCAATAATATAACACCATTGCAATTCCCCAGCAACGGCACCAAAAACTTAAAAGAGCATTTTCATATGGTTAGGAATTTCACACAAAATAAGTCTCGTTGATAGTATAGTTCCCAACCGACAAGCATTGCTCAATCAAAGTTTTAATAGTGGTTGGTTGTCACAAGTACAAACCCCAATAAAAATTAACCGAGTATTCAAACCTCGGGTCGTATCACAAGGAATTGCAATGAAGTGATCAATTATTGGCTATGAAGAATAAGGGGGTTTGATTTGTAATTGGCAAGGAAATATAAAAGCAAGAAGGTAAATAACAAGAACTAATAAAAGAAAGAAAACAACTCTTGGCTAAACATGGAAAATTGAGATCACCATCTTTGTCTACAAACTATATATTAACAATTATGAGAGACCAACCCTTTAAGTCTACCTCTATACTTGAAGTATGTCAAATAGGCTTGATCAACATCAATCCATAAGTCCTAACCTAGCTACCAATTGACTTAGTAGTAGGCTAGTGTCAATGGTTATTAAATTGACTACTAAGGGTTCTCAAATCACCAATTCAATGAGACCCAATGACTCAAGGTCACTCAATTCCCTTAGCATAGGCCAAGCGTAAAGAAAACTACTCAAAATCTAGAGAAAACATTTCATTAAACACCTAGAGTGTAATAAAAGTAAACATCACAAAATGCAAGAATTAACAAAACCCATAACTATCATAAGCAAGAAATCAACAATAGCAATGAAGATAACATAAAAGAATACATGGAAACATAAAATTGCATTAGAAGAAATCAAGATACAACAATGGTTCATCAACATAAAAGAGAGAAAAATAAGAAATTAACAAGAGAAGTGACTAAACTAAAATGCTAGAACAAATAAAAGTAAAGAAAAACTAAAATGAAACAAGATTAAAATCTAGATCAAAAAGGAAATGGAAATAAGAACCCTAAATCTAGAAAGAGGAAAGAGCCTCTCTCTCTAGAATTCTACCCTAAAACATGATGGAAACTCTTCTATGACTACTTGGTTCATTCCCCCCTCAATCCCTGGTTTAATAGCATCAGAAATGAGTTGGATTGGACCCAAAATGAGCTAGAAATCGCTGGCCACGAGTTGCATAAAATGGCCCACGCCAATCCTGCGACGTGCACGCATGGGCGACACGTGTGCCTCATTTAAACGCTAGAAAACTATGGCAAATTGTATATTATTTTGAAGCCCCAATTGTTAGCTTTCCAACGCAACTGAAACCGCCTCATTTGAACTTCTGTAGCTCGCGTTATGATCGATTAAGTACGAAGAGGTCAGGATTGACAATTTTGCAATTTCTTTATTTCTTCATGAGTTCTCCATTTTTACATGCTTTTTCTTCATTCCCTCAATCCAATCTTTGCCTTCTAATCCTGAAATCCCTTAACAAACATATGAAGGTATCGAATATAATCTAGATGAATTAAATTTAGCTATTTTAAGATCTAAAAAGCATGTTTTCATACTTAAGCACAAATAAATGAGAATTTACAAAACCATACTTTTTTAGTGATAAATGTGGGAAAAGTTGATAAAATCCTCTAAATTCAACACAAGATAAATCCTAAAAATGGAGTTTATCACTGAGCTGGTAGCGCTCCATGTTCCCCTGCTCCCTCTCAAGGTCTTGCACCCTCGGGAAAACGTTGGAGGGAGAGGAAAGGAGCTTTACGATCTCCCGGGTTGATGAAATGGTGAGAAGGGGAGCCACTTGCAAAAGGGACTCCGACGCTCAAGTCAGAATCCGTACAAGGTGGCAGAAAAGATGAGGGTTAGGTGACGTTCCTCGGGGGGGGGGTAGGGCCCTCCCTTTATACAGTCTGCACCTAGGGTGGGTCCCACGGGAGCAGACCCACCATCCAGGAAACTTCTTTTCCCCAGCTGTTATATACCTCGTGGGAGCGGAAGAGGTGTCTCGGGTTTCCTCCCGGTTTGGTTTTGCATACCCGTTGGGTCGGCCGGCCGGGTCAGGGCATTAGACCAACTAGGTCGGGGCGGAACAGTGCTCACAACGCGCCAGCTATGGTCGTAAGCGCCCTTGTTGGTGCGTTCTATTCTACTTTCTCTTTGGTTGGATCCTGCGGTGTCGGATATATATATACACACACCCATATATATATATATATATATATATATATATATATATATATATATATATATATATATATATATATATATATATATATATATATATATATAGATAAGACTTTAAAACACCAATAATTTTTTAGTTAATATATAGTTAATAACTGAGTAAATCACCTAAATAAATTATTTCCTACTCAATATTACATTATTGTTCTAAATTAACTTTTATTAGGTATATGTGTTAAAAATTCTTGGTTTTTTTTAATTCCAAAATCATCCATATTAAATTATTAAAATAGAAAGATGAGAGCATGGAAGCGTATCCTGAATTTGTGAATATAATTAAGAGAGTTGATTCTTTGATCTTCCTCAACCAAAGCCTTTTGTATTCCTAATAAGGTCGAATTGCAACTCCTCCAATAGAAAAAGAGCTATGGAGGCAGTTTTTATGTGTTGAGACCAAAACTTTGAAGTCACTATTTATATTTGAGTGGGGCACCTATTAAACCCTAAAGTCAAGTAAAATACTCTCTGGTTTTATTCTCATTTAATTCCAAATCACAAGTAATAATAACTTATTCAATTCAATATTTATGACAATAATAAATGAAATCTCTAATTTACAAGTCATTTAATATGAAATAACTCTATTTATAACTACAATTGATACAAGTATTGCTCAGAAATAGATTAGGAAATTAATAATTTTCTAACAATTTCCCACTTGCGCTATACATATATATTTTCCTCACATAAACAAACACATCTTATAAACTTTATGTGAGCATTAGAATGCTATTATTCTTATCTATCTATTCTATTATATGAAAATAAGATTTTTGTACTTAATGATAGAGCTGACATCGCATGCTTCTAAGAATATTTTTCGATTTATTTCTTTTAACTTGTTAGATACAATTTATTACGAGATTAATTATATCAACTAATAAATTTGATTAGATATTTAAATATCACACAATTTACTATAATTTATATCAATTTGTTTTTATAGTATTTTTTAATTTTTTTCTTTTAATATTCTGGTAGTATTTTTAATTTTATTTCATTAATTAATTAAATCAAATTAGTTATACTAATTATATGTATTAATTAATTGATTTGATTAATTTAGTAGTAATTAAAATATTAAATCTATGTATAAAATAAACAACTGAGATCCTTTTAACTAATAAATAAATCATGTCAAATCATAAATACTGAGTCAAATTCAAATAATGTGAACTAAATATTAAACTAAAATAAGATGATTTCTTACTCATTCAAATTGAATGCAATAAACACAAATTAATTTTTTTAAATAATCATGATTTGTTTGTCTTCTATATATAGAGGTCCAAACAAAATTTTAAAAATCATCATTCTTATCGTTTTCTCTATTTCAGCTCTTTTCTCTTCTTTTTTTTTATGTATAATTTTTTAATGTATAAATAAAAAGGCATGGATGAGTACTGTTTCATTGATTGTTTATTTGATGAATATTATAGCCTAAAAATGTCTCAATTTAGACACTCTACTGCTGCCGATATGGTCGGACGATAATGCCATCGCCATACTTGCAACTTAAGAAATCGGGCCATGAGTTCGAGGGACACCAGCGCAAACTTTTGGAGCTGTCGATTGCCATTGAATTGATCGTATGGTCAGAGCAATTTATGATATGGTGGAGAAACATTCATGCATGCATGAGCTTCTTCTTTATATGTGTTCCTCTATTTTTACACTTCTAATCATTTTTCGTCTTAATACTCTCTTCAAATCAATTACCATATTTTAGTTTAGGTTGACTTTGTGGTCCATATATAATAATTTATGCCATAGTTGAATGTTATGAAATGGACTTAAGACTACAAGAGGCACACTGAATAGTGGTGGTTTTTTTTAGAGATTTGCGACGGGTTTTCACAGCCGCAAAACGAAATTCCAGCGGTTCCAGGAGTGGAGATTTGATTTTGTGGCGGTTGTAGAACTGCCACTATTTGGAAAATAGGTTTTTTTTTAAAAAAAATTGTGGCGGTTTTTAACCGCCGCTATCCTGCACTTTGGTTTAAAAAGAATTGTGGTAGTTTCAAACTGCCACAATCTGTTATGTAAGATTATAAAAAAAAATTTCTGAAAGTCAAAGCACTTTGAAATAACCTTTTTTATAGGTGAAATACCTACATACACTATAAAGGTTGTGAATTTTATCTACATAGCAACAATCAGCAAAAGAAAGACAAAATGCTAACTTAACACATCAACAAAACATCTATATAAATATAATCTTCAAAACTCAACGCATTACAAAAATCTAAAGAAAGCACTGCTGAATTCTTAACTTTCCACCTCATACTTCTCAATATCTGGATATAAAATAGCAATAAAGGACATCATATTTTGGATCATCTCTCAAAGAACGACGACTGGCACAATGTGTTCGGCAAGTAGCGCATTCATTGTTCTTGAGATAATACATGAACGATGAGTCTACATACAGAGATTATCTCTTGAGAAACAAAGAATGAATTCTAAAATCTCTACTTTAATTTATTTTTCAAATAAAACACTCCTTGAACCGTCAAAACATTTTTTCTTTGTGTAAACATTTAAGTTTGATTTATTTTCCAAATTTTTAGAGGAATTTTCATTAATTTTTTATATATTCAGGTGAAGCCTGCTTTTAGCATGACGCATCTTGGTGGACGAAATTGTGATCATCAACAATGGCGCCAATAAACTTGGTAGCACTCTCAAACGTGAATCACACTTAGTCACAACTCCGCACAACTAACCAGCAAGTTCACTGGGTCGTTCAAGTAATACCTTGCGTGAGTAAGGGTCGATCCCACGGAGATTGTTGGTATGAAGCAAGCTATGGTCATCTTGTAAATCTCAGTCAGGCAGATAATAATCGACTATTGGGTTTTCGAATAATAATAAATAATAAACAGAAAATAAAGATAGAGTTACTCATGTAATTCAATGGTGGAAATTTCAGATAAGTGCATGGAGGTGTTGTGTTCCTTCTGAATCTCTGCTTTCCTACTGCTTTCATCCAATCCTTCTTACTCTTTTCCATGGAAAGCTGTATGTAGGGCATCACCGTTATCAATGGCTACATCTCATCCTCTCAGTAAAAATGGTCCAAATGCTCTGTCACAGCACGGCTAATCATCTGTCGGTTCTCGATCATGTTGGAATAGAATCCCTTGATTCTTTTGCGTTTGTCATCACGCCCAACAATCGCGAGTTTGAAGCTCGTCACATTCATTCAATCCCGAAATCTTACTCGGAATACCACAGACAAGGTTAGACTTTCCGGATTCTCATGAATGCCGCCATCAATTATAGCTTATACCACAAAGATTCTGATTAAGGAATCTAAGAGATATGCGCCCGGTCTAAGGTAGAATGGAAGTGGTTGTCAGTCACGCGTTCCTAGGTGAGAATGATGATGAGTGTCATGGATCATCACATTCATCATGTTGAAGTGCAACGAATATCTTAGAATAAGAACAAGCGGAATTGAATAGAAAATAGTAGTAATTGTATTGAAACTTGAGGTACAGCAGAGCTCCACACCCTTAATATATGGTGTGTAGAAACTCCACTGTTGAAAATACATAAGTGATGAAGGTTCAGGCATGGCCGAATGGCCAGCCCCCAAACGTGGTCAGAAGACCGAATAGTACAATCCAAGTCTTCTAATACAAAGGTAAAAAGTTCAATTTATACTAAACTAGCTACTAGGGTTTACAGAAGTAAGTAATTGATGCATAAATCCACTTCTGGGGCCCACTTGGTGTATGTTTGGGCATCAGCAGTCCTTTGTCAGCCTTCTTATCAGAGTTTTGCTCAGGTCCCTCAATTTCAGCCAGAAAATACCTGAAATCATAGAAAAACACACAAACTCATAGTAAAGTCCAGAAATGTGAATTTAGCATAAAAACTAATGAAAACATCCCTAAAAGTAACCAGATCCTACTAAAAACTACCTAAAAACAATGCCAAAAAGTGTATAAATTATCCGCTCATCACAACACCAAACTTAAATTGTTGCTTGTCCCCAAGCAATTGAAAATAAATTAGGATAAAAAGAAGAGAATATACTATAAATCTCAAAATATCAATGAATATTAATTCTAATTAGATGAGCGGGACTTGTAGCTTTTTGCTTCTGAACAGTTTTGGCATCTTACTTTCTCCTTTGAAGTTTAGAATGATTGGCATCTATAGGAACTTAGAACTTCAGATAATGTTATTGATTCTCCTAGTTAGGTTTGTGGATTCTTGAACACAACTACATTTATGAGTCTTGGCCGTGGCCCTAAGCACTTTGCTTTCCAGTATTACCACCAGATACATAAATGCCACAAACACATGACTGGGTGAACCTTTTCAGATTGTGACTCAGCTTTGCTAAAGTCCCCAGTTAGAGGTGTCCAGAGCTCTTAAGCACTCTCTTTTTGCTTTGGATCACGACTTTAACCACTCAGTCTCAAGCTTTTCACTTGGACCTGCATGCCACAAGCACATGGTTAGGGACAGCTTGATTTAGCTGCTTAGGCCTGGATTTTATTTCCTTGGGCCCTCCTATCTATTGATGCTCAAAGCCTTGGATCCTTTTTACCCTTGCCTTTTGGTTTTAAGGGCTCTTGGCGTTTTCTGCTTGCTTTTTCTTTTTCTTTCTAAATTTTTTTCGTAAGCTTTTGCTATTCATTGCTTTTTATTGATTCAAGAATCAATTTTCATGATTTTTCAGATTGTCAATAACATTCTCTTTGTTCATCATTCTTTCAAGAGTCAACAATTTTAACATTCATAAACAACAAGATCGAAAATATGCACTGTTCAAGTATTCATTCAGAAAACAAAAAGTATTGTCACCACATCAATATAATTAAACTAAATTCAAGGATAATTTCGAAATTCATGTACTTCTTATTCTTTTGAATTAGAAACATTTTTCATTTAAGAGAGGTGAAGGATTCATGGAATTATTTATAGCCTTAAGACATAGTTACTAAATACTACTGATCATGTAACAGAGACACAAATATAGATGACATAATAAGGATAAAAACTGAAAAAATAGAAAAATAAGAACAAGGAATGAATCCACCTTAGTGATGCTGGCGCTTTCTTCTTGAAGAACCAATGATGTCCTTGAGTTCTTCTATGTCTCTTCCTTGCCATTGTTGCTCCTCCCTAATTGCTCTTTGATCTTCTCTAATTTCATGGAGAATGATGGAGTGCTCTTGATGTTCCACCCTTAATTGATCCATATTGTAACTTAAATCTTCAAGAGAAGTGTTGAGTTGTTCCCAATAGTTGTTGGGAGGAAAGTGCATCCCTTGAGGCATCTCCGGGATTTCTTGGTGATGAGCTTCCTCATGCGTCTCTTGGGTTCCATGAGTGGGCTCTCTTGTTTGCTCCATCCTTTTCTTAGTGATGGGCTTGTCCTCCTCAATGGGGATGTCTCCTTCTATGATAACTCCAGCTGAGTAACATAGATGGCAAATAAGATGAGGAAAAGCTAGCCTTGCCAAAGTAGAGGGCTTATCGGCTATTTTGTAGAATTCAAGGGAGATAACTTCATAAATTTCTACTTCCTCTCCAATCATGATGCTATGAATCATGATGGCCCAATCCACAGTAACTTTGGATCGGTTGCAGTGGGGATGATGGAGCGTTGGATGAATTCCAACCATCCTCTAGCCACAGGCTTGAGGTCCAGTCTTCTTAATTGAACCGGCTTGCCTTTGGAGTCTCTTTTCCATTGGGCTCCTTCGACACATATGTCCCTAAGGACTTGGTCTAACCTTTGATCAAAGTTCATCCTTCTTGTGTAGGGGTGTGCATCTCCTTGCATCCTGGGCAAGTTGAATGCCAACCTCACATTTTCCGGACTAAAATCTAAGTATTTTCCCTGAACCATTGTAAGATAGTTCTTTGGATTCGGGTTCATACTTTGATCATGGTTCCTAGTGATCCATGCATTGGCATAGAACTCTTGAACCATCAAGATTCTGACTTGTTGGATGGGGTTGGTTAGAACTTCCCAACCTCTTCTTTGGATCTCATGTCGGATCTCCGGATACTCATTTTTCTTGAGCTTGAAAGGGACCTCGGAGATCACCTTCTTCTTGGCCACAACATCATAGAAGTGGTCTTGATGGGCTTTCGAGATGAATCTTTCCATCTCTCATGACTCGGAGGTGGAAGCTTTTGTCTTCCCTTTCCCTTTTCTAGAGGTTTCCCCGGCCTTAGGTGCCATTAATGGTAATGGAAAAACAAAAAGCTTATGCTTTTACCACACCAAACTTAAAATATTGCTCGCCCTCGAGCAAGAGAAGAAAGAAAAGAAGAAGAAGAAAAAGAAGAAGAGAAAATATGGAGGAGAGTAGGGGAGGTGTATTCGGCCAAGGTGTAGAAGAGGGGATTGTGTTGTGTGAAAATTAAGGAGAAGGGAGGGATTTATATAGGGAGAGGAGAGAGGGTAGGTTCGGCCATTTAGGGTGGGTTTGGGTGGGAAAGAAATTTGAATTTTGAAGGTAGGTGGGGTTTATGGGGAAGAGTGGATGTATGTGAGTGGTGAAGGGGGTAATTGGGAAGAGAGATTGAGGTGATTGGTGAAGGGTTTTGGGGAAGAGTGTTTATTGGAAAGAGAGAATGAATGTTGAGAAGAGGGGAGAATTTGGTAGGTGGGGATCCTGTGGGGTCCACAGATCTTGAGATGATCCTGTGGGGTCCACAGATCCTGAGGAGTCAAGGATTTACATCCCTGTACCAATTAGGCATGTAAAATGCCTTTGCATGCAATTTTGGCATTTAAACACCGAAGTGATGCATGTTCTGGGCGTTCAACGCCCATGTGTAGCATGTTTCTAGCGTTGAACGCCAGCCAGATGCTTGTTTCTGGCGTTCAGCGCCAGCTCTCCTCAGGGTGCATTCCTGGCATTTGAACGCTAGGATGTTGCTTGTTTCTGGTGTTCAACGCTAGATCCATGCTCTGTTCTAGCGTTGAACGCTAGCCAGATGCTCCTTACTGGCCTTTAAACGCCAGTAAGTCCTTCCTCCAGGGTGTGATTTTTATTCTGCTGTTTTTTATTCTGTTTTTAATTTTAATATTTTTTTCGTGACTTTACATGATCATGTACCTAATAAAACATAAAAGAACAATAAAATAAAAATAAAATTAGATAAAAATTGGGTTGCCTCCCAATAAGCACTTCTTTAATGTCAATAGCTTGACAGTGGGCTCTCATGGAGCCTCACAGGTGATCAGGTTAATGTTGTATAGTCCCAACATCAAACTTAGAGTTTGGTTGTGGGGATTCAACACTAAACTTAGAGTTTGGTTGTGGCCTCCCAACACCAAACTTAGAGTTTGACTGTGGGGACTCTGTTTGACTCTGTACTGAGAGAAGCTCTGCATGCTTACTCTCCCTTATTACAGAGGGATGGCCGTGTGGTTTAAACACAAGGTAGTCCCCATTCAATTGAAGGACTAATTCTCCCCTGTTAACATCAATCATAGCTCCTGTTGTGGCTAGGAAAGGTCTTCCAAGGATGATGCATTCATCCTCTTCCTTCCTAGTATCTAAGATTATGAAGTCAGCAGGAATGTAAAGGCCTTTAACCTTTACTAACACGTCCTCTACTAATCCATAAGCTTGTCTTACTGACTTGTCTGCCAATTGTAATGAGAATAAGGTAGGCTGTACCTCAATGATCCCCAGTTTCTCCATTACAAAGAGTGGCATAAGATTTATGCCTGACCCTAGGTCACACAGAGCTTTCTCAAAGGTCATGGTGCCTATGGTACAGGGTATTAAGAATTTCCCAGGATCTTGTTTCTTTTGAGGTAAAGTTTGCTGAACCCATGTATCAAGTTCACTAATGAGCAAGGGAGGTTCACCTTCCCAAGTCTCATTACCAAATAACTTGGCATTCAGCTTCATGATGGCTCCTAGATATTGAGCAACTTGCTCTCCAGTTACATCTTCATCCTCTTCAGAGGAAGAATAATCTTCAGAGCTCATGAATGGCAGAAGGAGATTTAATGGAATCTCTATGGTCTCTATATGAGACTCAGATTCCTTTGGATCCTCAATAGGGAACTCCTTCCTGCTTGAGAGACGTCCCATGAGATCTTCCTCATTGGAATTCACATCCTCTCCCTCCTTCTTGCATTCGGCCATGTTGAGTATATCAATGGCCTTGCACTCTCTCTTTGGATTTTCTTATATCATTCATGAAACTTAAAGTGGCCTTAGACAGATTAGAGACTAAATTTGCTAAGTTAGAGATATTTTGTTCATAATTCTCTGTCTGTTGCTGAGAAGATGATGGATAAGGCTTGATATTGCTGAGCCTATTTCTTCCACCATTATTAAAGCCTTGTTGAGGCTTTTGTTGATCCTTCCATGAGAAATTTGGATGATTTCTCCATGATGAATTATAGGTGTTCCCATAAGGTTCACCCATATAATTTACCTCTGCCATTGTAGGGTTTTCAGGATCATAAGCTTCTTCTTCAGAAGATGCCTCTTTAGTGCTGTTAGATGCATTTTGCCATCCATTCAGACTTTGAGAAATCATGTTGACTTGATGAGTCAACATTTTGTTCTGAGCCAATATGGCATTCAGAGCATCAATTTCAAGAACTCCCTTCCTTTGAGGCATCCCATTATTCACGGAATTCCTCTCAGAAGTGTACATGATCTGGTTATTTACAACCATGTCAATAAGTTCTTGAGCTTCTACAGGCATTTTCTTTAGGTGAATGGATCCACCAGCAGAATGGTCCAATGACATCTTAGAGAACTCAGATAGACCATAATAGAATATATCTATCATGATCCATTCTGAAAACATGTCAGAAGGACATCTTTTGGTCATCTGCTTGTATCTTTCCCAAGCTTCATAGAGGGATTCACCATCTTTTTGTTTGAAGGTTTGAACATCCACTCTAAGCTTGCTCAGCTTTTGAGGAGGAAAGAACTTAGCCAAGAAGGTCGTGACCAGCTTATCCCAGGAGTCCAGGCTATCTTTAGATTGAGAGTCCAACCATGCTCTAGCTCTGTCTCTTACAGTAAAAGGGAAAAGCATGCGCCTGTAGACTTCAGGATCTACTCCATTAGTCTTAACAGTCTCACAGCTCTGCAAGAATTCAGTTAAGAACTGGTAGGGATCTTCCGATGGAAGTCTATGAAACTTGCAGTTCTGTTGCATTAGAGCAACTAATTGAGGTTTCAGCTCAAAATTGTTGGCTCCAATGGCAGGAATTGAGATGCTTCTTCCATCAAACTTGGAAGTAGGTGTAGTGTAATCACCAAGCATCCTCCTTCACTACAAGAAAAAAGGCCTATGGCCACGCTTTTTTCTTGCCACGCTTCAAAAGCGTGGCCAAAAGTGGTCAATAGCCACGCTTTTATGAGGGTGGCGATAGATTAGAGATTTGGCCACTTTTTTTATTGCCACGCTTCAAAAGCGTGGCGAAAAGTATCAACAGTCACGCTTTTGTAAGGGTGGCAATTGATTAGAGAAACGACCACTCTTTTTTTTGCTACGCTTCAAAAGCGTGGCCATAGAGAGAAACAAGGACGTTTTGAAAGCGTGGCGACAGGGTTTCATTATGGCCACGCTTACAAAGCGTGGCCATATCCTAGTACTCTTTTGGCACGCTTTAAAAGCGTGGCCAAAAGGTTCTTTTCTGCCACGCTTCAAAAGCGTGGCCGTAGAGCAAAACAGTGACGTGTTAAAAGCGTGGCGAGAACCTAGGGGTGTTCAACAAAAACTCTAAAAATTACCAACCCCACCCCCCAAACCCCCTTCCCCCCAAACGAGTGCTAGTGTGTTACTGCTGCAGCGCTGCGCTTCCCTAACCCTAACCCCCAATTCGAAACCTAATCCAGCCTCCCTCTTCTCCAAATCTCGCCCGCTGCGCACCCACCACCCATCCACGGAGCCAACCACCCACCGACCCACGTCCTTGAGTCTCGAGGCCGGCGGCACCCACGTCCCTCCCACCACCTCGAAGCCTTCCTCCGAAGTCCCAACGCCGAAGCCTTCCTCTTCGCAGACAGAGCAGAGATCCCCCACCACCGGTGCACCACGAACACGAAGCCGTCGCAGGATAACGCCACTGACCCACTGACCCAACAGCCAGGATAACACCACCACCCACCCCCAAACGAACCCTAGCCCCTCTCTCCCTACTCCCTAAGTCTCACAGCCTCGCTCTCTGCACCATCCATCGCCGGTGAGAGACCTCCTCCCACTACCTCGCAGCTGCCGCCGACCTTCCTCCCATCGCTGCCCTTCCACTGCTCCCACCCAGGACCTGCTCGCGGACAAAGCAGCACACAGCCAACCACAGCCAGCGCCCAGCGCCCAGCAGCTCGGCACCACCCTTGCAAGTCGCACCCACCACCACCCTCAGGTATGTAACTTGACTGAAATTGTTGTTCTGTTTGTTGTTCCTTTCCAATTGCGTCAACTGCTTCTGGTTTGTTTTGTTTTGCTATTCTGTCGAATTAGTGAATTAATTGATTGATTTTAGCTGTTATATATTTTTACAATCCCTAAACTGTAGCCTACTTTATTTTTTCTTGCCCTAAGAAAATTTTTTCTATATATGAATTCGGTAGCTTCATTAGCAAATTTTTACAATTCCTGTTTTACTGTGCACCCACCCGCCGCCACTGCCGCTACCCCAGCACCCACCCTGTTTTACTGCTGCTGTTTGGAATGAATTTGTCTTTCCTCTGAATGTTGCTACTAGTATGCAAGGAGCTAGTAAGGCAATGGCAGCCATGAATAAGGTAGCACCTTCAATTTTATATTTTTAAGTGTTTCTTATCCTTACATAACATATATTTGTTCCTTTTTCTTTTTCTTTTCTGGATTGAACTGCAATGATTTCAGTTTGTGGAAGTCTGTGTAGTTCTTCAAGAGTGCCTTGAAATGAGAAAAAGATATGTTTTTAAAGAAGCGGTTGCTCCATGGGACAAAGAAGTTATATTTGACCCCAGTACTCCAAAGCCTAACCCACAACCATTCTTTTATGCACCTGAAGGAAAGTCTGATGTGAGTTTTTATGAAATTATTTTATACTTTTCCATCATCGAAGAGGTAGATATCCCAATTTTATCTTCTGTGATTAAATGAATGTTAATTTATTTTGTAATGCAGCACTACTTTGAAATGCAAGATGGGGTTATTCACGTATATCCAAATAAAAACTGTAAGTAATTAGTAATACACCAAGTTTCTTCTAGTGTCTGCTTTGAACTGCAGAATATAGGGAGTAGTTTCATTTAACAAGTTTCAGTTTTTTGTTCATTGCATCTGACATATTTTTAAGTGTCCCTGTCCTGTTTCACTGACTATTATTTTCTCTCAGATCTATACTGCAGCTGTATCAGCAAAAAACTGGAAATAGTATGTCCGTATTTATTGTTTTCTTTCCCCATTTGGTTTTTTGGTGTTGGGCAAGAGGGATTACAGGTTTTGGTCTCTAGTTACTGCTTTCTCATTAACTGATATTTTTACAGATGCACCTATAAAAACTTAACGATGAAAATTAATAAGTAGCACTTTTCTCAATCAAAGAAAGGAAAGGGGCTGGGGGTGGGTTCAGTTATAAAAGCCTGTTTGGCTTCCTTCAGTCATTGGAGTTGTGAATAATCTTTTTATTTTTACTTCTTTACAAAGTTAATGATTACAGTCATGATCATAATGGCAAATATGACAAATTGTGCTTGGGCAATTCATGCAACTGATATAATTAACTCCCTAAAGTTCTCCACCCCCTCCTCTTCTGCTGTAGTGGCTGTAGTGCTGTTATTAGAATTAATGCTTTCTTATTTTTAATTGTTTTTTCTGTTTTCCAGGTTCCATTGTAGGTCTAAACTTTGCTGTTTATGAGTCTTTGAAAGATTGGTTAGTTAAATCCAATCCATTTGGTCTAGTGCAAGATTCTGAGTTGAGTGTGACAACTCGCCTGGCATGTGGTGCTGCACCTGGAACTGTTGGGCAAACTGTTGCTTATCCCCTTTGAAGCACCTTTAGATTGAAGGTGTGAGTATCATTTTAGAGAAGCCAATCCATGCATGTTGTTAGAATTTTAATTATTATTTTTTTAGGTGTTACATATCATAGCCCATATTGTTAACGTGGTTTCTCAGCCTGGGAAATTGTGGAATAATTATTGATTACTAGACCATATAATATTACTCTACTTAACAACATTATCTCTTTTAATGTGATCATAAATGTTTCGAGGAAATAGAGTGTTCATGCAGATGTCTTGATTAATTTCCAACACCTAGACTACATGTGTCAGCTTTCTGTTTCACTTGGGTTTTAGGTTTTTTCAGCACTTAGATTTGTTTTACAAACCAACTGCTGCTTTCATCTGCAATATCAAATTTCCCTAATTCAGCCGAAAATTGGGGATTCTGGAGTATTACACTCTTGCTTCTTCTTGTCTTATGTTTTACTTTATCTTTTGTAACTTAAACATGTTTTTTGTTCCCTTGTTGATTTTGCTATTTCAGGGAAGCTGCGAAACATTTTGGTCCTAGTCCTGGTGTTCCTCACAGCCATACCCAGCCTTATGTACTAAGGGAAGGAAGTTTGAGAGGGCTAGAGGAAGAAAGAACAACAAAGGACTTAATGTTTAAGTTGTATTGTTTCTGTATTTTTCTACCGTTTTTAGTTTTGGAATTTGAACTCGAAATTTATTTTGTATTTGAATATTAGTTTATTAATGTATAAAATAATTATAGCAAAAATTATATCACTAATTACTGTTTGGTTTGTCTTGCAATAAAAATTGCATACTATATTTATAGGTTTGGTAATAAAAAAGGATTGAAAATTTATATTGTGTAGTAATTAAGATCAAGTAAGGAAAAGAATTTTTTTTTTAATTTTAACAAGCCTTTCGCCACGCTTTTAAAGCGTGGCCGTATATCTCTCTATTGCCACGCTTTAAAAGCGTGGCCGTATCTCTCCCTATCGCCACGCTTTTGAAGTGTGGCCCTATCCCTACCTATTGCCACGCTTTAAAAGCGTGGCCGTATTTCCCACCTACAGCCACGCTTTTACAAGTGGCCGTTTGTAAAAAAGCGTGGCAAATAAAAAGCGTGGCAATAGGCTGCAAAAAGCGTGGCGATAGAGCAACCGCCACCCTTTGATAGGTCACCCTTTCAAAAGCGTGGCGGTAGCTCAAAAAGCGTGGCGAAAAGCTATCGCCACGCTTTTTTCAGCTTTTCGCCACGCTTTAAAAGCGTGGCAATAGATGTGTTTTCTTGTAGTGCTTGCATTATTGTTGTTCGGTTTGGTTGCCATCTCCTTTTCTTGTTCGAAAATTTCAGCAAGGTTGTCTCTAGATTATTGTAATTTAGCTTCTCTTAGTTTTCTCTCTAGAGTCCTTTCAGGTTCTGGATCAGCTTCAACAAGAATGCCTTTTTCCTTGTTCCTGCTCATATGAGAAAGAATAGAACAAGAAAAGAAAAGAAGGGGAATCCTCTATGTTACAGTAAAGAGGTTCCTTATTGTTAGTAGAAGAAGAAAGGGAATAAAGAAAGGAGAATTCAAACAGAAGGTTGAGGATAGAGGCAGTGATTTGAGATGAAGAGAAGTGTTAGTAAATGAATGAATAAATAGAATAAGATGAGAGAGGGAAAAATTTTTGAAATTAAATTTTGAAAAGGAGTTAAATGATTTTCGAAAATAAAGATAAGAAAAAAAATTAAAATTAAAATTTAAAACAATTAGTTAATTAGAAAAAGAATTTTTGAAAAAGAGGGAGGTATTTTCGAAAATTAGAGAAAGGAAAGTTGTTAAGTGGTTTTGAAAAAGATAAGTGATGAGCGGATAATTTATACGCTTTTTGGCACTGTTTTAAGTATGTTTTTAGTACATTTTAGTTAGTTTTTAGTATGTTTTTATTAGTTTTTATTTAAAATTCACTTTTTTGGGCTTTACTATGAGTTTGTGTGTTTTTCTATGATTTCAGGAAATTTCTGGCTGAAATTGAGGGACCTGAGCAAAAATCTGATTCAGAGGATGAAAAAGGACTGCAGATGCTGTTGGATTCTGACCTCCCTGCACTCGAAGTGAATTTTCTGGAGCTACAGAAGCCCAATTAGCGCGCTCTCAATTGCGTTGGAAAGTAGACATCGTGGGCTTTCCATCAATGGATAATAGTGCATACTTTGCCCGAGATTTGATGGCCCAAACCGGTGTTGAAAATCAGCTTCAGAATTCCCGTCGTTTAACGCCAGAACTGGCACAAAAATTGGAGTTAAACGCCCAAACTGGCATAAAAGCTGGCGTTTAACTCCAGAAAAAGTCTCTACACATGAAAGCTTCCATGCTCAGCCCAAGCACACACCAAGTGGACCCCGAAAGTGGATTTTTATGTCATTTACTTATTTCTGTATATCCTAGGTTACTAGTTCACTATAAATAGGATATTCTGACATTGTATCTTCACCTCATGACACAATACACGTCTCATATTGTATCTTTTATGGCATGAGTCTCTAAACCCCATGGTTGGGGGTGAGGAGCTCTGCTGTGTCTTGATGGATTAATGCAATTACTAATGTTTTTCATTCAATCATGCTTGCTTCCATTCTAAGATATCACTTGTTCCTCAACTTGATGAATGTGATGATCCGTGACACTCATCATCATTCTCATCTATGAACATGTACCTGACAACCACCTCTGTTCTACCTTAGATCGAGTGGATATCTCTTGGATCCCTTAATTAGAATCTTCGTGGTATAAGCTAGAATTGATGGCGGCATTCTTGAGAATCCGGAAGGTCTAAACCTTGTCTGTGGTATTCTGAGTAGGATTCAAGGATTGAATGACTATGACGAGCTTCAAACTCCTGAGGGCTAGGCGTTAGTGACAGACGCAAAAGAATCACTGGATTCTATTCCAACCTGATTGAGAACCGACAGATGATTAGCCGTGCTGTGACAGAGCGCGTTGAACATTTTCACTGAGAGGATGGGAGGTAGCCATTGACAACAGTGAAACCCTACATACAGCTTGCCATGGAAGGAGCCTTGCGTGCATGAAGAAGAAGACAGTAGGAAAGTAGAGATTCAGAAGATAGAGCATCTCCAAAACCTCAACCTGTTCTCCATTACTGCAAAATAAGTATCTATTTCATGTTCTTTTACTTTTCACAATTAAACCTGAGAATTATTTATATCCTGACTAAGAGTTACAAGATAACCATAGCTTGCTTCAAGCCGACAATCTCCGTGGGATCGACCCTTACTCAAGTAAGGTATTACTTGGACGACCCAGTGCACTTGCTGGTTAGTTGTGCGGAATTGCAAAAGTGTGATTGCGATTTCGGGCACCAAGTTTTTGGCGCCGTTGCCGGGGATTGTTCGAGTTTGGACAACTGACGGTTTATCTTGTTGCTTAGATTAGGAATATTTTATTTTTGTTTGTTTAGAGTCTTTTATTTGAGTTTAGTTTCATATTTTAAGTTTGGTGTCAATTGCATGCTTTTACTTTTTTTTTTAATTTTTCGACTTTGCATAGTCTTAGTTGTTTCCTGATCTTTAAAAATTCTAAGTTTGGTGTCTTCTTTGTGTTTTCCTTTAAATTTTCGAAAATTTGTGTTTGATTTTCTAAAAATTTTAAGTTCGGTGTCCTTTGTGCTTTCATTCACCTAAAAAAAAATTGTTCTTGGTGTTCATCTTGATCTTCAAAGTGTTCTTGGTGTTCATGTTGACATTCAAAGTTTTCTTGTTTGTTTTCTTTGTTTTGATCTAAAATTTCTAAGTTTAGTGTCGTTTTGTTGTTTTTCTCTTTCCTCATTAAAATTTAAAAATAAAAAAAAATATCCTTTCCTTATTTGACTCATAATTTTCGAAATTTTGCATTAAATTAGTCAAAGATTTTCAAAATCATATCTTTTTTTTAGTCAAGTCAAAATTCTAATTTCAAAAATTGATCTTTTCAAATCTTTTTCAAAAATCAAATCTTTTTAATTTCTTTAATCATATCTTTTCAATCATTTTTTATTGCAATCATATCTTCTCAATCATATCTTTTTCAAAATAATTTTCAATCAGATCTTTTTAATTGCTAATTCCAAAATTTTTTTAATTAATTAATTAATTTAGTTTTCAATTTGCTTTGATTTTATTTTCTTTTAGTTTTCGAAATTTTATTTTATTTTCTATTTATTTTTTTATTATTTTCAGTCACTTTTAATTAAATAAAATAAAGAAATAAAAAAATAAATATAATAATATCCACATCATCTCCCTTTCTCCATCATGGACCTAAGTGGAATTGAGCAGTCCAGAAGGACTCTGGGGTCATATGCTAACCCCATTACAGCTGCATATGGGAATAGTATCTGTATACCTCCCATTAAAGCAAGCAGCTTTGAGCTAAATCCTCAACTCATTATCATGGTGCAGCAAAATTGCCAGTATTCCGGTCTTCCATAGGAAGAACCCACTGAGTTTCTGGCACAGTTCTTACAAATTGCTGACACAGTACGTGATAAAGAGGTGGATCAGGATGTCTACAAGCTGTTACTGTTTCCATTTGCTGTAAAAGATCAAGCTAAGAGGTGGTTGAATAACCAACCCACAGCAAGCATAAAAACATGGAGACGGTTATCAGACAAATTCCTGAATCAATTTTACCCTCCAAAAAGGATGACACAGCTAAGGCTGGACATCCAAGGCTTTAAACAAAAGGATAATGAATTCCTTTATAATGCCTGGGAGAGGTATAGAGGTATGCTAAGGAAATGCCCCTCTAAAATGTTTTCAGAGTGGGTACAGTTAGACATCTTCTATTATGGGCTTACAGAAAAAGCTCAGATGTCTTTAGACCACTCAGCTGGTGGATCTATACACATGAGGAAGACGATTGAAGAGGCTCAAGAGCTCATAGATACGGTTGCTAGAAATCAACATTTATACTCAAGCAGTGAGTCCTCTATAAAAGAAGAAGCTATGGCAGTAACTACTGATCCTAACCCTCAAGAACAGATGGTTGAGCTTAATCAGCAATTACTCATGATGACAAAACAGTTAGCAAAATTTAAAGAGATGCTCCAAGAAACTAAAATTGCTAACAAGAATATGGAAGCACAATTAAATCAGACAAGACTGCAACTATCTAAATAGATAACAGAAGAATGCCAAGCTGTTAAATTAAGGAGTGGGAAGACATTGAATGTATCAACTCAAAGCAGCAGAAAGCTAAGAAAGGAACAACTGACAGAGGATGACCCACCAACTACCCAAAATCCCTTTGAGGACAGTAAGAGCCCAGAGAGGAATGATTCTGGCGTTCAAACGCCAGAAAAGGGTAAGAAAGTGGCATTAAACGCCCAATGGGTAGCCAATTCTGGCGTTCAAACGCCAGAAAAGGGTTGCAATCTGGCGTTAAACGCCCAAAAAGCACCCAATCCTGGCGTTCAAACGCCACAAAGGGGTCAGACACTTGCAACTGCTGACAATAACCCCCTTAAGCAGGCTTCTCCAACCACTTCTGTAGGAAATAAACCTGCAGCAACTAAGGTTGAAGAGTATAAAGCCAAGATGCCTTATCTTCAGACCGCCAAGCGGAACAGGATAAACAATTTGCCCACTTTGCAGACTATCTAAGGACTCTTGAAATAAAGATTCCGTTTGCAGAGGCACTTGAGCAAACACCTTCTTATGCTAAGTTCATGAAAGAGATCTTAAGTCATAAGAAGGATTGGAGAGAAACTGAAAAAGTTTTTCTCATTGAAGAATGCAGTGCAGTCATTCTGAAAAGCTTACCAGAGAAGCTTAAAGACCCTGGAAGCTTTATGATACCATGCACATTAGAGGGTACTTGCACCAAGAAAGCTCTATGTGATCTTGGGGCAAGTATCAACCTAATACCTGCATCCACTATCAGAAAGCATGGCTTGATTGAAGAAGTCAAACCAACCCGAATATGCCTCCAACTTGCTGATGGCTCCATTAAATATCCATCAGGCATAATTGAGGACATGATTGTCAAGGTTGGGCCATTTGCCTTTCCCATTGACTTTGTAGTGCTGGAAATGGAGGAGCACAAGAGTGCAACTCTCATTCTAGGAAGACCCTTCCTAGCAACTGGACGAACCCTCATTGATGTCCAAAAAGGGGATTAACCCTGAGAGTCGATGAGGATGAGTTCAAGTTGAATGTTGTCAAAGCTATGCAGCATCCAGACACATCAAATGACTGCATGAGCACTGATATTATTGGCTCTTTGGTGGAGGAAGTCAATATGACTGAAAGTCTCGAATCAGAGCTAGAGGACATCTTTAAAGATGTTCAGCCTGATCTGGAGGAACTAAAGGAAATAAAAGAAATTCTAAAAATTCCTCAGGAAGAAGATAAGCCTCCTAAACCCGAGCTCAAGCCACTACCACCATCCCTAAAATATGCATTTTTGGAAGAAGGTGACACTTTTCCAGTGATCATAAGCTCTGCTTTAAATCCACAGGAAGAGGAAGCACTAATTCAAGTGCTAAGGACACACAAGACAGCTCTTGGGTGGTCCATAAGTGATCTTAAGGGCATTAGCCCAGCAAGATGCATGCACAACATCCTATTGGAGGATGATGCTAAGCCAGTGGTTCAACCACAAAGGCGGCTAAATCCAGCCATGAAGGAGGTGGTGCAGAAAGAGGTCACTAAGTTACTAGAGGCTGGGATTATTTATCCTATTTCTGATAGCCCCTGGGTGAGTACTGTCCACGTTGTCCCCAAGAAGGGAGGCATGACAGTGGTTCATAATGAAAAGAATGAACTGGTTCCTACAAGAACAGTTACAGGGTGGCGTTTGTGTATTGACTACAGAAGGCTCAATACAGCCACCAGAAAGGATCATTTTCCTTTACCATTCATAGAGCAGATGCTAGAGAGACTAGCAGGTCATGAATATTATTACTTTTTGGATGGCTATTCAGGTTACAACCAAATTGCAGTAGATCCTCAAGACCAAGATAAAACAGCATTTACATGTCCTTCTGGAGTATTTGCCTACAAAAGGATGCCTTTTGGTCTGTGCAATGCACCTGCAACCTTTCAGAGGTGCATGCTCTCTATCTTCTCATATATGGTAGAAAAATTTCTGGAAGTGTTCATGGATGACTTTTCAGTATTTGGAGACTCATTCAGCTCCTGCCTTAACCATCTAGCACTTGTTCTGAAAAGATGCCAAGAGACCAATCTAGTTTTAAACTGGGAAAAATGTCACTTTATGGTGACTGAAGGGATTGTACTTGGGCATAAAATTTCAAACAAAGGAATAGAGGTGGATCAAGCTAAGGTAGAGGTAATTGAAAGATTACCACCACCTGCCAATGTTAAGGCAATCAGAAGCTTTCTGGGGCATGCAGGATTCTACAGAAGGTTTATAAAGGATTTTTCAAAATTTTCCAAACCTCTGAGTAATCTGCTAGCTGCTGACACGCCATTTATCTTTGATAAGGAGTGTCTGCATGCGTTTGAGACTCTGAAAGCTAAGCTGGTCACAGCACCAGTCATCTCTGCACCAGACTGGACATTACCATTTGAACTAATGTGTGATGCCAGTGACCATACCATAGGTGCAGTGTTGGGACAGAGGCATAACAAGCTTCTGCACGTCATTTATTATGCTAGCCGTGTTTTAAATGATACACAGAAGAATTACACAACCACAGAAAAAGAGTTACTTGCAGTGGTTTATGCCATTGACAAGTTTAGATCCTATCTAGCAGGATCAAAAGTGATTGTGTACACTGACCATGCTGCTCTTAAATATCTACTCACAAAGCAGGATTCAAAACACAGGCTCATAAGATGGGTGTTGCTTCTGCAAGAGTTTGATATAGAAATAAGAGACAAAAAAGGGACAGAGAATCGAGTAGCTGATCATCTGTCCCAGATAGAACTAGTAGCAGGAGCATCCCTCCTTCCTACTGAGATCTCTGAAACCTTTCCGGATGAGCAACTCTTCGCCATTCAGGAAGTACCATGGTTTGCAGACAGGAAAGGGAAGAAGCATGAAAAGCTTCTCTCAATACAGAGTTTGGTTGTGTCCTCCCAACACCAAACTTAGAGTTTGAATGTGGGGGTTTTATTTGACTCTGAGTATCCGTGAGGCTTCAAGAGAGCCCACTGTCAAGCTACTGACATTAAAGAAGCGCTTGTTGGGAGGCAACCCAATGTTATATTTATCTATTTTCCATTGTTATTTTATGTTTTCTGTAGGTTGATGATCATGTGAAGTCACAAAATCAATGGAAAAAGCAAAAACAGAATGAAAAACAGAAAGAAAAATAGCACACCCTGGAGGAAAAACCTGCTGGCGTTTAAACGCCAGTAAAGGTAGCAAATGGGCGTTTAACGCCAGAAAGGGGCACCAGACTGGCATTTAATGCCAGGAATGGGCAAGAAGTTGGCGTTAAACGCCAGAAATGGGCAGCAGCCTGGCGTTTAACGCCAGGATTGGCAGAAAAGGGCGTTTTGCACGCCACTTGGTGCAGGGATGAGCTATCCTTGACACCTCAGGATCTGTGGACCCCGCAGGATCCCCACTTACCCCACCACTCTCTCTCTTCTTCACCCACTCACCAATCACCTCAATACCTCTCCACCCCTATATAAACCCATCTTCACCCCCTCATTTTCACACAACCTAAACACAACTTCTCCCCCTTGGCCGAAACACAAAGCCCCCATCCATCCCCTCTATTTCTTCTTCTTCTACTCCCTCTTCTCTTCTTTTGCTCGAGGACGAGCAAACCTTCTAAGTTTGGTGTGGTAAAAGCTTTGCTTTTTGTTTTTCCATAACCATGTATGACATTTAAGGCTAGAGAAACCTCTAGAAAGAGGAAAGGGAAGGCAAAAGCTTCCACCTCTGAGTCTGGGAGATGGAGAGATTCATCTCAAAAGCTCATCACTAAGAAAAGGATGGAGCAAACAAGAGCATGAGAAAATTCCCCATCATGAAATCCCTGAGATGCCTCAAGGGATGCACTTCCCTCCACTAAACTATTGGGAGCAAATCAACACCTCCCTAGGAGAATTAAGCTCTAACATGGGACAACTAAGGATGGAGCACCAAGAGCATTCCATCATCCACCATGAGATTAGAAAAGATCAAAAAGCTATGAGGGAAGAGCAACAAAGACAAGGAAGAGACATAGACGAGCTCAAAAGCACTCCATAGGATCTTCAAGAAGGAGAACTAGCCGTCATCACTAAGGTGGACCCGTTCCTTAATTTCCTTGTTCTTATTATTCTGTTTTTCGATTTCTATGCTTGATGTTCTATCTATGTTTGTGTTTTTGCTACATGATCATTAGTATCTTAGTATCTATGCCTTAAAGCTATGAATGTCCTATGAATCCATCACCTCTCTTAAATGAAAAATGCTTTAATCACAAAAGAACAAGAAGTACAGGATTTTGAATTCATCTTTGAAACTAGTTGAATTAGTTTGATGTGGTGACAATACTTTTTGTTTTCTGAATGAATGCTTGAACAGTGCATATGTCTTTTGAATTTGTTGATTAAAGAATGTTAAACTTGTTGGCTCTTGAAAGAATGATGGAAAAGGAGAAATGTTATTGAGGATCTGAAAAATCGTCAAATTGATTCTTGAAGCAAGAAAAAGCAAAAAAAAAAGAGAAAGAGAGAGAGAAGAAGAAAAAGCAAGCAGAAAAAGCCAATAGCCCTTTAAACCAAAAGGCAAGGGTAAAAATAAAAAGTGATCCAAGGCAAAAAGAGTGTGCTTAAGAACCCTGGACACCTCTAATTGGGGACTCTAGCAAAGCTGAGTCACAATCTGAAAAGGTTTACCCAGTTATGTGTCTGTGGCATGTATGTATCCGGTGGTAATACTGGAAGACAGAGTACTTTGGGCCATAGCCAAGACTCATAAAGTAACTGTGTTCAAGAATCATCATACTTAACTAGGAGAATCAATAACACTATCTGAATTCTGAGTTCCTATAGATGCCAATTATTCTAAACTTCAAAGGATAAAGTGAGATGCCAAAACTGTTCAGAGGCAAAAAGCTACTAGTCCCACTCATCTAATTGGAGCTAAGTTTCATTGATATTTTGGAGTCTATAGTATATTCTCTTCTTTTTATCCTATCTGATTTTCAGTTGCTTGGAGACAAACAACAATTTAAGTTTGGTGTTGTGATGAGCGGATAATTTATACGCTTTTTGGCACTGTTTTTAGTATGTTTTTAGTACATTTTAGTTAGTTTTTAGTACGTTTTTATTAGTTTTTATTTAAAATTCACTTTTCTGGGCTTTACTATGAGTTTGTGTGTTTTTCTGTGATTTCAGGTAATTTCTAGCTGAAATTGAGGGACCTGAGCAAAAATCTGATTCAGAGGCTGAAAAAGGACTGCAGATGCTGTTGGATTCTGACCTCCCTGCACTCGAAGTGGGTTTTCTAGAGCTACAGAAGCTCAATTAGCGCGCTCTCAATTGCGTTGGAAATTAGACATTCTGAGCTTTCCAGCAATATATAATAGTCTATACTTTGCCCGAGATTTGATGGCCCAAACCGGCGTTGCAAATCAGCTTTAGAATTCCCGGCGTTTAACGCCGGAACAGGCACAAAAATTAGAGTTAAACGCCCAAACTGGCACAAAAGCTGGCGTTTAACTCCAAAAAAAGTCTCTACACATGAAAGCTTCAACGCTCAGCCCAAGCACACACCAAGTGGACCCCGGAAGTGGATTTTTACGTCATTTACTCATTTCTGTATATCCTAGGTTACTAGTTCACTATAAATAGGATATTTTGACATTGTATCTTCACCTCATGACACAATACACGTTTCATATTATATCTTCTATGGCATGAGTGTCTAAACCCCATGGTTGGGGGTGAGGAGCTCTGCTGTGTCTTGATGGATTAATGCAATTACTATTGTTTTTCATTCAATCATGCTTGCTTCCATTCTAAGATATCACTTGTTCCTCAACTTGATGAATGTGATGATCCATGACACTCATCATCATTCTCACCTATGAACGTGTGCCTGACAACCACCTCCGTTCTACCTTAGATTGAGTGGATATCTCTTGGATCCCTTAATCGGAATCTTCGTGGTATAAGCTAGAATTGATGGCGGCATTCTTGAGAATCCGGAAGGTCTAAACCTTGTCTGTGGTATTCTGAGTAGGATTCAAGGATTGAATGACTGTGACGAGCTTCAAACTTCTGAGGGCTGGGCGTTAATGACAGACGCAAAAGAATCACTGGATTCTATTCCAACCTGATTGAGAACCGACAGATGATTAGCCGTGCTGTGACAGAGCGTGTTGAACATTTTCACTGAGAGGATGGGAGGTAGCCATTGACAACAGTGAAACCCTACATACAGCTTGCCATGGAAGGAGCCTTGCGTGCATGAAGAAGAAGACAGTAGGAAAGCAGAAATTCAGAAGATAGAGCATCTCCAAAACCTCAACCTGTTCTCCATTACTGCAAAACAAGTATCTATTTCATGTTCTTTTACTTTTCACAATTAAACCTGAGAATTATTGATATCCTGACTAAGAGTTACAAGATAACCATAGCTTGCTTCAAGCCGACAATCTCCGTGGGATCGACCCTTACTCACGTAAGGTATTACTTGGATGACCCAGTGCACTTGCTGGTTAGTTGTGTGGAATTGCAAAAGTGTGATTGCGATTTCGGGCACCAATAAGAAATAAACAAAAAGTCAAATAGTTAGTTGAAAAAGATTTGAAAATCAAATTTGAAAAGATAAGAAGATAAGAAGTTAGAAAAGATATTTTAAAATCAAATTTTTGAAAAAGATTAAATTTTGAAAAAGATATGATAAAAAGATATGATTGGAGAAGATTTAATTTTTAAAATTAAAATGAATTACTTGACTAACAAGAAACTAAAAGATATGATTCTAGAATTTAAAAATTGAACCTTTCTTAACAAGAAAGTAACAAACTTCAAATTTTTGAATCCATCATATTAATTGTTAACATAATTTTCGAAAATAAAGATAAAACTAAGAAAAAGATTTTTGAAAAATATTTAAAAAAATTACATTTTCGAAAATTAAATAAAAATAGAAAAATATTTGATTTTTGAAAAAGTTTTAATAAGATAAGATTTTTAAAATTTGAAAATTTGACTTGACTTACAAGAAACAACTAATTTTAAAAATTTTTTGACTAAGTCAACCCAAATTTTCGAAATTTTGAGAGAAAAAAGGAAAAGATATTTTTTATTTTTGAATTTTTAATTATGAGAGAGAAAAACATAAAAAAATGACTCACAACATGAAAATTATGAATCAAAACACTGATGCATGCAAGAACACTATGAATGTCAAGATGAACACTAAGAACACTTTGAAGATCATGATGAACATTAAGACATATTTTTGAAAAAAATTTTGATGCAAAGAAAACATGCAAGACACCAAACTTAGAAATCTTTAATGCATGGACACTATGAATGCAAAAATGCATATGAAAAACAATAAAAGACACAAAACAAGAAAACATAAAGATCAAACAAGAAGACTTACCAAGAACAACTTGAAGATCATGAAGAACACCATGAATGCATGAATTTTCGAAAAATAATGCATAAATTTTTAAAAACATGCAATTGACACCAAACTTAAAAATTGACTCAAGACTCAAACAAGAAACACAAAATATTTTTGGTTTTTTTATGATTTTATGATTTTTTTAATTTTCTTTTAATTTTTTCAAAAAACATATAGAAAAAAAATAAGAAATCCAAAATTTTTAATAAGAATTCCAGGAATCTTTCAATATTAGCCTAAAGCTCCAATACAAGGGTTGGGCATGGCTTAATAGCCAGCCAGCTTTGGAAGATATAAATCAGGCATGTAAAAACTGATATTCCAATTAACTTGCATCTATGCTGATGGTTTTGAAGTCTCAATCCAATTGAGTTAGACATGGCTTTACAGCCAGCCAAGCTTCAACATACTTTATGAAACACTAGAATTCATTCTTAAAAATTTTGAATAATTTTTCGAAAACAAAGAAAAAATTTTGAAAAATATTTTTGAAAACTTTTTGAAAAGAAAAATAAAAAGAAAATTACCTAATCTGAGCAACAAGATGAACCGTTAGTTGTCCAAATTCGAACAATCCCCGGCAACGGTGCCAAAAACTTGGTGGACGAAATTGTGATCATCAACAATGGCACCAATAAACTTGGTAGCGCTCTCAAACGTGAATCATACTTAGTCACAACTCCGCACAACTAACCAGCAAGTGCACTGGGTCGTCTAAGTAATACCTTAAGTGAGTAAGGGTCGATCCCACGGAGATTGTTGGTATGAAGTAAGCTATGGTCATCTTGTAAATCTCAGTCAAGCGGATAATAATCGATTATTGGTTTTTGAATAATAATAAATAATAAACAGAAAATAAAGATAGAGTTACTCATGTAATTCAATGGTGGGAATTTCAGATAAGTGCATGGAGGTGATGTGTTCCTTCTGAATCTCTGCTTTCCTACTACTTTCATCCAATCCTTCTTACTCCTTTCCATGGCAAGCTGTATGTAGGGCATCACCGTTGTCAATGGCTACATCCCATCCTCTCAGTGAAAATGGTCCAAATGCTCTGTCACAGCACGACTAATCATCTGTTGGTTCTCGATCATGTTGGAATAGAATCCTTTGATTCTTTTGTGTTTGTCATCATGCCCAACAATCGCGAGTTTGAAGCTCGTCACAGTCATTCAATCCCGGAATCCTACTCGGAATACCACAGACAAGGTTAGACTTTCCGGATTTCCATGAATGCCGCCATCAATTCTAGCTTATACCACGAAGATTCTGATTAAGGAATCCAAGAGATATGCGCCCGGTCTAAGGTAGAACGGAAGTGGTTGTCAGTCACGCATTCATAGGTGAGAATGATGATGAGTCTCATGGATAATCACATTCATCATGTTGAAGTGCAACGAATATCTTAGAATAAGAACAAGCGGAATTGAATAGAAAATAGTAGTAATTGCATTGAAACTTGAGGTACAGCAGAGCTCCACACCCTTAATCTATGGTGTGTAGAAACTCCACCGTTGAAAATACATAAGTGATGAAGGTTTAGGCATGGCCGAATGGCCAGCCCCCAAACGTGGTCAGAAGACCAAATAATACAATCCAAGTCATCTAATACAAAGGTAAAAAGTTCTATGTATACTAAACTAGCTACTAGGTTTTACAAAAGTAAGTAATTGATGCATAAATCTACTTCCGGGGCCTACTTGGTATATGTTTGGGCTGAGCTTGATCTTTACACGAGCTGAGACTTATCTTGGAGTTGAACGCCAAGTTGTAACGTGTTTTTGGCGTTCAACTCTGGTTCGTGACGTGTTTCTGGCGTTTGACTCCAGAATGCAGCATAGAGCTGGCGTTGAGCGCCAGTTTACAACGTCAAATCTCGAATAAAGTATGGACTATTATATATTGCTGGAAAGCTCTGGATGTCTACTTTCCAATGCCATTGAGAGCGCGCCATTTGGAGTCCTGTAGCTCCAGAAAATCTATTTCGAGTGCAAGGAGGTCAGAATCCAACAGCATCAGCAGTCCTTTGTCAGCCTTCTTATCAGAGTTTTGCTCAGGTCCCTCAATTTCAGCCAGAAAATACCTGAAATCCCAGATAAACACAAAAACTCATAGTAAAGTCCAGAAATATGAATTTAGCATAAAAACTAATGAAAACATCCCTAAAAGTAACTAGATCCTACTAAAAACTATCTAAAAACAATACCAAAAAGCGTATAAATTATCCGCTCATCACATCTCACACAAAACAAAGCAACATAACCATTTTACCACTACTACATTCATGAAATATATATTTACATATTTATAATCCACACGATCTCCAAAAAGATCTTTGCATACCATTAGGAAAACTTCACTCCAAATAACACTCATGCATAAAGTTATAGCATTGAAATATCGGGCAGACTGTTTTTGCATAACAATGATAATGATTGAGCAATAATAGATCCAATATAGGAATACCATAAAGACCTTACATAAACTCCTCACATCCTTTAAATGCGACCTGATTGAGCAACCTCTTTTAGTTACAATGGTTGATGTGATATTCATTATGATTTAAAAACAGTATTCAACAACTAAAGACTACTTTTAATATTGATATCAACAACAAAAGAACAAAATAAAAGTAGTAATTCGAAATAATATAGTTATAGACATCCAAAATACTAGAGAATTACTAAAAGGATAATAATACATAAATTAGAAATTACCAAAGGGTAGTTCCACTAGTGTTGTTACTTTTGCACATAATCCATACTTCTTACACCGCTCATTTAGAGATTTTACCAGTTCATCAAGCTCTGATTGGATACGATCAGCATGGGCCTGGATTTTTTATAACTTAAATGAGATACAAAAATAATTTCTCAAGATTGATATACATGCTTGGTAAATATCAAAATCTACCTGTAATGAACCATCAACATTTCAATCTTGTTCCATCTTGGCAATTGCTTGATAAAATTCAAATTTTTTCTCCTACAAATCAAATAAAGAAATAGTTTGACAGTATTTAAGAAAATAGGCTAGTAATAACAATCTTTTTAACAGATGCTATCAATTGAAGAGAAATATGTATCTCATTGCAACTGTATATCATGAAATATGGCTTCCTCAATAGTTAACTTAGGTGATACATCTCCAACATGCTTATATTTATCTTCATAATTTTTTGCTAGAATCTCAATCTAAATTGATAAATTGATAAAATGATAATGCGGTTTGGAAACAAAAAGAACATAGGTGATTCTAAAGAAAGATACCTCACGCTTGTCAGCTGAAAAAAAACAAAGTAATGAATGCAATGTTTTCTTAAGTTGGTAATTGGTGAAGACTTATTATTGATGCCAGTTTATAGAAAGGGACAGGACACACCTCAAACTGAACTAACCAATTGTTTATCCCTTCTCTAAGTCCTCTATCAAGATGGTAAGCTGGTGCATTCCCATCCAAACAAACTACAGAGTAATTTTTAGGAGAAAAAAGTTACCAAAATTTATGCCATGAGTTGGCAATAAGATTAATAAGAACACATGTTAAAGGAAAAATTTTTGTTTGCCAAAATTGGATGAATTAATTTATGCCACCTTGCCAACCATTTTAACTTTTTCACTTCAACTTGCATAAAATAGAGAGTGGAACCTCTACCTTGATGTTGCTCAACTTAATAAAATATTGCCAACAGTTGGATCTTTAAGCCATAAATTGCGCTGACGACCTTGGCCAATGGTGAAGGTAGGATCACACATACTAGAGAAGAAAGAAAAATAAATATGATTAGTTATAGATTAACATGGCTAATGAAAACACAATCAGCTGAGCTTCTCCCCATTTTAAACCCAAAAAAGCCAAGGATACTTCAAAGTAGATGTCTTACTTACTCATGTCTAGCACCTATATCATTTATGGTGAAATCACACACCGCATTACTTTTATCAAGTAATACAAAATCTTCGGTGTAAAGTCGACATTGATTCCATCCTACATAGTATTGACTAACTGTGACATGATATTGCAAGAAACAAGATTTTCTCTTGCCAGAACAATACAACAACAACCAAGCCATATCTTATTAGGTTGGGTGAACAAAATGGATCAAACATTGCCATCTATAATGTCCTTATCAAAGATCATATCTGCACAAAACTTTAAAATATCTTCAAAACACATGGCATATTGTCGAACACTTGGTATGCAAAAGCATAAACAACATAAAATAGCTATAACAAGCAATCTTTGCAACACTAATTCAAAATTCAGCACCAATGACATGAAAAATCAGCAATATTTTACAGTGACTCAGCAAAGCATCAGTTAATCAATCCAAACAAATTAAAATTCAAACTCAATAAGCTCTTAACAACATGTTTAACTAGGTATAAACTAATACTACTTATAATAAGAAAATCCTAATTCTAACCTAAACTCAACTAATAGCAGCAAATAATTCTAACCAAATTAATTTAACACTAGAATCAACATATAACTAATCCTAAATTAACTAAAATAGAGAAGAAAAGGTGATCTGAGAACCTGAATCGAATTAACACTAGAGTGGCTATATTCTAATTCCACAACTGGGAATGAGGAAGGCATGGGTGAGCTAGAGAGCCATAGGCCCATAGTGTGAGGTTGTAAGGAGGGGAAGAAGAT